>NW_026623707.1:402421-435563 GCF_030028575.1 Malurus melanocephalus
TTCTCCATCCAGTAACCTTCACATAGCAGGGATTTTAYAATGCACACCCCAGATGGTTCCTTGGTGAACTGGGGATTGATCAGAGATTTATGTGTGAATTAAAACAATCCTGGCTGTTATTATTTTAAATATGTAGATGGAAGCACCTTCCTCAGGAAAGTGGATTTTCCGTGAGAAAAGCAGGTGTAAAAGAACTCCACCTGGGACCAGAGGGAGCCTTCCTTTGGTGCTGCACAGAGCCAGAACCTTCCCAAAGTGTTGGGTCCCTCTCAAGGCCTGGAAATGAAGAGTGCAAAGCCCACGTTCATCCTTGGATATGGCTGACAAATGGTACCTGTTTGGAGAGAAATAGAAACAGATTAGTGCACAATTGAAATGCAATCTTTTAGTCTAAGCCARCATTTCTTTCATGTCTGGTTTCCTTTGTTGATGTCTTCAGGGATATCTGGGATGTTGGAAGATGAATGATGCTGTAACATCAAGGTGTACACTTAAAAAAAACCCAAAAAACACAAGTCTACGAATGTTTTTTCTTTAAGGCATTGAAATACCCAGAAAAGAGCAGCTAAACCATTTTAAATATTAGTCTCATAATAAACCACTTATTTTCATTGTGTCATATGGTTTTCAGTTTACACACTCCACCACAGCCAGAATTTCCTGAAAAAAGTGTGGAATTGGCCAACTGATTCAGCCAAACAGTCTCAGATGTTGGAGTCCTTATTGCAACGTTCCCAGCACCAACTGCCTGGAACCATTTAATAAGATGGAATTGCRGTTTGAATGGCATACATAATCAAAATTTTCATTTGTTTTCAGAAAGAAAATCCATCMAATCTCCAGCAGAAGAGAATGGAAGTGGTTTTGAGGCAAGCAGCCCGTGTTCCACCATCAATTTAGATGCAATTCAAAATGTAGGATTTGCCTTAATGGATTGTCAGGTCCTAATATTGAGGRAGAATGAAGGTAGAAGAAGGGTTATTGAATGAGAGGGAAAGGCTATATTAAAAGACAACAAAAAATAAGAGAAGGAAAATAAAAAATACATTTTTATGGCTGAAACCAGAAACTGTTACTACATATGGTGGAATTTTTCAAAACCCTTTGGTCACTTGTCATATCCAGAGCATTTTCCTGCTGTAGCAGGAGTGTTCCCTGTAGCCCACAAYCCAATTTGCCAGGCAGTTTTTCAATGACCCATGAAAGACATTAAAATGGTCCCTACATGGTTATTACATCACTGCAGCCTCCGAGATGAGATCATATAATTTTCATTTCGAGGGAAACCCTCCATCCAAAGTGGCTTGTTCAGAGAAGCAGCCAGAGAAAAATATTTTCTTGCTTTTTCTGCTGGTTTAAAATATGTAACATTGATTGCTTYCATCTTGGTACTTTGACTTTTCCTGTCATTGCCATTCTCCAGGGAAAGCTGGCTTCTTCTCCCAGTGCTCGAATCGCAACGTTTTGTGGGATTTGCTGTCTGCTCACTCTCTCATGTCAGCTTTTAATCAGACATATTCTTTAGGAAAAATAARCAATAAAATTACACCTCTTGCTGCCCACACATTGATACAGTTCACACACCTGCTAAATCAGGTTGCCCATGGCAATCAYGGATATTTGCCCCAAACCTACTGAAGATATCAGGAGAGGAGAGGATGGCATTTCAAACCCCTGCATCCCCTCTGCAAAGCCTCTGGGGCTGTTCCATGAGCCCTGGTGAGCCCAGGGCTGGTGCTGTGAGACCTCAGCAGCTCTGTGGGGGCCCTTCAGCTCGTCCAGGTATGGCACCAGGAATTTTAGGATGCAGTTTATAGGGCCACAGGTCTGCCTTTGAACTCACTGGTGCTGCTAATCCTGCCTCCCCTTCTCCTGCTGGCATCCAGCTCTTGGCCAAGACTGCCTGCCCCAGATGTGCCACTGTTCCTTGCTGGAAAGGTGCCCAGAACCTCCACATTCTYCCTAAAAATGTTCCTCCCTGTGGGGCACTTTCCTGATTTGGTGCAGATTTTATCACCACATTTTCCAATAGTTTGCAAGTCCTCACTCCTTGAAGAGAGCTGCAAGAAAGATGAGGAGAGATTATTTACGAGAGCATTAGTGATGGGGCAAGGGGGAATGGTTTAAAACTGGCAGAGAGCAGGTTTAGATTGGGTATTAGGGAAAAAAGTTCTTCCCTGTGAGGGTGGGCAGGCCCTGGCACAGGGTGCCCAGAGAAGCTGTGGCTGCCCCTGGATCCCTGGCAGTGCCCAAGGCCAGGCTGGACGGGGCTGGGAGCAGCCTGGGACAGTGGAAGGTGTCCCTGCCATGGCAGGGGTGGATGGGATGAGCTTTAAGGACCCTCCCAACCCAAACCATTCTGTGATCCCACAGCCCATCAGTTTGCACAGCCCTGGGGCCCTGAGGTGTTTTGTGGGAATCTCACTGTTTAGGGTGGGGATATCAGAGCAGCAGCATCTGTACCCTGAGAATGACGTGTGCAGCAGATAAAGCACTCCCTGGTTCAGGGTTGGGCCCTACAACTCAGTCTTAGTCCCAGCCCCGCTGTGTGAGCCCAGCAGTCACTGACAGGGACCCTGAAATCTCTGTCCAGAGCCTCCAGGAGCAGCATCAGGCCCAGGGGAATGCCAGGAATTGCACTTACACTCAGTCTTGGTAAGCCAAAGGCAGAAATTAACTGTGATTTGATCCTGCTCACAGCATTCCCTCTGGGTCAGTGCATATCAGGATTTGCTTTGTAGAGTATTAGCGAAGAAAACCTTGAAAATTACCTTGATACATATGTATAAAACCTGAAACACTCAGCGTCCAAACACTCACACTCAGTCATTTTCTTTGCAAACCTTAAAGTCATCACAGCACATTTTACACATCAAAGGGCAAAGGTTTGCTGCTGTTTTATTTTTATTCCCTCTAATTTGATTTTATATCTAAATCACAGGTTACTCCAGGCTGTAAAACAGAAAAGCATTGCCTCATTACACACCYAAATGTTTGGGGTTAAAATCAAGGCTGGTGGCAGAGATCAGAGGCAGATTCCAATGAGTGCTTAACTCTGGGGTGATGAATCACATCAGGGGCTTCTGACCATCAGTCCCACCCTGTGGTGCTGGTCAGGAGTCAGTGACCCAAGGAATGTCATCCCAGGGCTGCAGGCCCGAGCTCAGCTGCTTGTGCTGTCCCCAAAAGTGAGGGCAGGACCGGTGACAGGCCCCAGATGGACCCTCCAGAGCATGGGGACTGAGGACGTTTATTCTTGTGTGCTGCACATCATCAGGGATGAAGCAGAGACAAAGCTGAAAGAGAATGAATGCAGAGCTGATAGAGTTGGAAATTTTTCAATTGAAGGTTTTTCTTTTTTTTGCAGGAAAACAACCATCCTTTGGAGCTGAAAATTTGTATGGGGCAGTGCAAACCTTCAGAGGACATTTTTGTGGGACAGAAGGAGGRGATGGAGAGCGTGCAGTGGGACTTCCTCACCTTCCCAGAGCATCCACCTGCACTGGAATAGAGTGTCCCATGACTGACCGTCCCCACAAAGCTGAGCAGGCTCTCAGAAGATCCAGTCCCTGCCAATTTAAAGACAAAAAGAAGCTGACAGTGAGATTTAGCACAGGAAGAGCTTCCAGCACAGGGACTGATCCCCAGGTGAGCCCTCTCCACGCACCAAGTGCATTCAAACACTGCCCAGTGCCACAGTAAGCTGACTGTTGGTTTGAAGCATGTTTTAAACATATTTCCCAGCTGACTGAACACCTAAGAAGCTGAATTCTGTTGAAATGCAGAATGTTGTGTGCACACATGCAGATCCCAACACTTGGGCTCCCTTTAAAAGCCAAACACACCCCCCATGTGTTACACAGACACGGGTGTGCTCACACGCACGCAGGGCTGAACATTTCCATTGCAAAACCACCCTGAATCTCATCTGCCAGTAATTCCACCCTCCAGGGACACCTCAGTGCTGACAGCGAGACGATTATGAAGGTGATGAGCTCTAAAAGGTATTGTTGCTCTCCTCAATGGGGCTGATTGGCAGCGGTGATTAACGGAGGAGGGAAGGGGATTCAGGGGCTGCCCGGCAGATCGGGGATGCAATCAGCTGAAGMAGCTGCCAAAAAGTGCTGGTTCTCCTCCTGACAGTTCTGCAGTTCAGAGGGAGGATGGACTACTCATCCTGTGCGGAAGGGATGTTTGGATATCTCACCTTTCTTTTGCTTTCTCCCTCTGGTGATTTCAGGGGAAGATCCAGCTGCTGAGTTTCTACCTCCTGAGCAATTAAACTTCAGAAAGCCACAGTCCAAATTCCCTCTCCTGTAATGCTCTGGAGGAGAGGGGTTCCTGCTTCTTCTTCCAGCTTGGTTGATTCAACTTAGATTTTCTTCTCGGCTTCACTTTGGTTCTCAGCAGTGCTGGAAGTGCTCAATTTCTCAGGAGAAGAGAGGGATATTGTCAGGAAATTAAGAGATGCTCACAGTGGGATCCATGGGATCATCCTCATATCACAAACACAATTTAATATGATTCTGTGGATTATACCTGGTGGCATCTGAGCAGTCCCCATCGACCTGGAAAATCTTCTGACCAAAGGAAGCTCTGTTTCTGATCTCATGTGGCAGCTCCCATCTCCAGCAGCAAATGTTTAYTGAGCTATAGAAAACACCAGAACTACAGAGGTGAAAACAGAAAGACTTTTTATGGCTCATATGACACTGCAAGGAACAGCCAGCAAAAACAGACTTCAGATTTCTAAAGACTGTCAAACCCCCAGCAGAGTGGCTGCATCATGCACTGAATTTCCCTTTTGCAGGTGTTAATTCCTGACTTCCCTCATAAGCCAGAAGATAGATTAATGATTTTAACAGTTGCACCAGTGCTTATTTCAGCACAGTTTTTTTCAACCCTCCTCATCCCATTTCTTGGTCAGGTTCCATAATTTGSATTGGTCAGAGAGGAATATTTCCTTTGCAGGTGGCTCCAACCTCTCCAGCTCCTGCTGCTCACTCACCCAACTCCCAGAGCCCGTTACCAGCATGCTCCTCCTTATTTCTTTTCCCAATGTTCATTCCACGAGCTGCAGAAGAAACACTGTCCAGTATTAAAATGTAATTAATGCTTTCACCATAATGAAATTAATAATTAACTGGAAAGACATTTAGACTCTTTGTTGAACAAAACTCACTGATTTTTCTGATGCAGTAGGCCTGTCTGGTCTGCTCTGCCTCAGAGGCAGCTATCCCACTGCTGGCAGCAAGCCAGGGGCTGCAGAAAACCTGAATTTTTTCCTGTCAGAGCATTCCTGACAGGCCTSTGCAGCAGCTCTGCTCAAAGGTACCATCAGCTCCCATTTTCTGGATCCTATCAAAGGCAGGACAATAAAAGGAAAAGGTAAACATGGATGGGGGGGAAGGGGATGGGCTCAGCTTCCCACCTTTTGTGAGATGCCCAGACTAAAAGGTTTCCAAAATAATTTAGAGAGAATATTTTGATATTTGCCTTGAGGACATCCCTGCAGCAGAGCAGCAGGGTGGAAGCCACCAGCTGCAGGGCAGGAGAAGGAATAGGGTGTGAGCAGCTGGCACAGCAGTGCCCTGTGCCCTCAAATTTGGTCCCCATAGCCCCACCCCAGTTCCTCTTCTGCACCAATCTCCTCTCATCACCCAGGGGTAGCAAATAGCCCCAGAATAATACATAACCTTGCCTGGAAACACTAATTCTGAAAGAGTTTAGACTCAAACCAACAGATTTGAAGTGTATTTTGGCAATCCCCACCTCAATTTGAAGCCCAAGTCCTCTGCCACACCACCAAAGTCAGATTACAACCGAGCCAGCACCGTCCTYTGGTATTGAAGAATATCAAGCTAARATTTTAGCCTTCCCTTGAAGCCAACTGAATTAATCAATTCCTCCTTGGCATTGAAATAAACTCACTTTCTGCTAGGTGGGTCAAAACCTCACAATCTATTTCGGCTGTTCTGTTCCCGTGAATTCCATTACAATCCGTCGCAGAGGGGAAGATTAGAGGGAAGGCAGAGCCAGCGGCGTGCCTTGCTTTATGAGGGGGAAAAAAACACACACACAATTTATTTTTCATTGCTTTATGATGAATATGAATTCAATTACATGCCGAGGAGAACTGCTGCAGTCAGTCAGAATTATCCTCAGCTAGTAGCAGATATAATGGCTTTTAACAAGGAGAGCTTATCATCAAGGTTCAGACAAGCTCGAGCCCGTGTCGCACCTGATGAACCTGAGCAGGGAGACAATGCCCAGCACGGCTGGGAATTCATCTCCAATCTGCACAGCTGGGGAGGAGGGCAGCCAAGGTGTTGGTGGAGAGCTCTGGTCAGTGCCAGTGTCAGTGCCAGGACAGCCACGGGCACTGGGGAGCGGGAGGAGGAACATCTGTCCAAATGAGCGAACAGGTCTCAGAAGCAGCAAACAAGCTTRACTYCTTCMTGATTTCTGGCATTTTTCCTACCARACAAAACTCTCCCTGTCCCTGGAGATGTTTCCAGCACCTGGGTTAAGCTTTGCCCATGAAGATCACAACAATTTCCCCTCTTTGTGTGCAGAGAACGCCTCTCCTCCTGCCTTGATCCAGCCAGACACCAGGGAAGTGTCCCCCCTACAAATGGCACCACAGCATCCCAAATACACCTGTGAGCACCTCTGTGCCCTCTCATTCATCATCTGTGGTCAAGCCAAAACGATGGGCACGGTGCAGGAGCCCTGAGTTCTCCAAGGAGACCTTTGAATCCCTGTCAGCCCCAGCTGAGCAGAAAGCATCAATCATTGACACATCTATGCTTGGCATGAAGAGCCTCAGCACAGCTCCTCCAGAGCAATGAGCAGCCTTGGGGATGGGGGTGAGTGTCACCACTGCCCCAGGGACTCCCCCAAAAATTCTGCTGCCCCCAGCCCCTGCTGTCCCACCATTGCCCTGGCAGTGGCTGTGTTTCCCCAGCTGCCACAGCATCAAAACAAGAAAATCTCACAGAAATGGGAAGAGGGGCTGAAAATTTCCACATGTGGAGCATTAATCTCATGCACAGTGAGATTGTCCTGGGCTGTCATTAATGTTTGTGTAATATTGATATATTCAGGTTTTCTTTCTTYCAGGTAACTCTCAGGTTGTTTCTTTGGGAGAAGCCAGGACAAACAGGAGGGGTCAGGCAGCAGAATTTTTGTTTTGAGACCCATCTGAGACGTTCCAGACTGTGCTTCCCAAAGGGGGCTGGTGGAGGTGCTCCCAGGAGGAACTGGTCTGCCTTCCTCCCAGCACACACAAGGCTCCCTCTGTTTTAACAGCAAAATGATACTTTGGAGCAGCTCTCTGGAAAGGGATGCTCAAATCTTGGCCAAAACCAAACATTTTGAATTTCCTCRTTATTTTTCATCAAATCACTTCATGGTCATTTGAGGGTTAAACTTTGCATCTCCTCCAGAGTAGAAGAGGAGYATTGCTGCTCTGTAGAGTCAGGAGGAATAGGAGGACATGGAGCATCACATTCCTTGGTCAAACTTCTGAATTTGAACAAAGCTCAAACAAATCATGGATATCTGTGCTCCCATCCCCACATATTTGCTCCTCTCACCAGCAAGAGGTGGTTCCAGCCATTTAACGGTAGTCAAGGTGTTTAATCTCATTTTCACCCAGGTGAGGCTGCTGGTGGATGACCCCATCCCAATCTGGAGTGTCCCCATTCCAAACCCACCCTGCAGAGGCAGGAGGGGAGCTGAGCCCTGCCCTGACCACAGCGACAGCACCAAGCCCAGCTTTGGGTCTGGAATCAGGCTGGGTCAGCAGACAAAACCCACAGGCTCCAATTGTGCCATCTGCTCACCAGACTTGATTGAAAGCATAGGAATTACATGAAATTACCTGATTTTGTGCAGGCTGACAAATAACAGCAGATATTACAGACAAGGGTAACAGGAGAGTGGCCATTCTTGTCTCTACCAGGGGGGTGGGGGTTTTGCTCTGGTAATAACAAGCACTGCAAGTTTCTTCTCTTCACAGCTGAGACAAAAAAACCTTGCAATTTTTTGTCTTTTATCTGAGTTGGAAGAAGAAAACATCCAAATTGCACATAATAAGTGGWGCACAGAGAAAAAGAGCCAGCTGCACTCACAGATGTTACAGCACAACCAAAGGTGCTTTTCTATTTCTTCTTTCCCTAGAAAAAGCCATACATATCTAATGAATAAAGCAGGAGATTTCCTCGATAGAATTAATAGCAGGCAGTCCTTCCTGACTTGCCTTTAATCACACTCAGCACTCAGTGGGCCGGGGAGGGAAAGTCAGCATTACTCATTTACTCAGGAATACGGAGCATTCTTCAACCAGCCCAATCCTTCACGGCTTTAATGCTGCATTTGGGGACAAAATCGGGACCTGTGGGCAGCCCTTGGAGCTTTGCTGCTCACTGGGGCAAAGCCTGGGTTAATGTCATTGACCTTTCACCAGTATTTACAAATGTTGTGTGGAGGAAAAGCCTAATTAGGTGGACTCACCCAATTCATGAATTGCGAGGTTCAAATTTAGATTTAAGTGAGTTCCTGGAGATCCAGAGGATTTGGGTCACTTAAAGAAGATGGCATAGAGGCAGATCTGACTGTCAATCTATGGGGTGGACATAGATGGACACAGTGATGGTGTAAATGATTTCAAGAACTTGTGCAAGCCTCCAGCTACAGAAGAACCTGTGAAGCTTTGCAAATTAGGAGATGAGGAGAGGAAAGGAGTTCAGATATGGCTGAATTGGAAAATGTTTCAGAATTTGACAAAAGAAAGGGTTTCTAGGAGGTCTCTGCTGATCTGGCCAGAGCTGGTTCAGCCCAAGGTGCAGCACAGGGGGAATTCTGCCCAAAGGAAAAGCAGATGGAGTGTGAGTTGTAGGCAAGAGTGGTTAGAGAATATTGCAAAGTGGAGCTCCCATCCATCAGAAAATCGAATTACCTGGCTGTGGTTTGTTTAGAAACATTCCTACCTGCATCAATCATGAAGTTTTCCTTTGCTGAGCAGCTGGGCTCCTCCACACCCCCTCACCCACACCCCCTGTCCCAGCAGAGCAGAGCCTCGGACAGACAGCTGCCTGTCCCTCTGTCCTGCCTGGCTGGAACGAGCCCAGGGAGGGACAGGAGCCACCACAATCTCAGAATATCTGACCCACAGATCCTGCAGGAGCTGAACCAGCTCTGGCAAACAGAAAGAAATATTGAATTCCCTGAAAATGACATGTTTTGATTTGGCTTAACATGCCAAGAGAGTTTGATCTGGATCCACTAGACTGGAATGATACATTTCATTTCAATCTTCTGGATGAAAGAGARAAGTCTATGCATTGATTTGATTTAAAATATTTCATTTTTCATGGAAGATTATCTTTTTACAGAAACTGCATTATCTATACACACAAACACTTAAGCACCTCTAATTACCACATGTCAGTGAGTTTGCTAACAGATTTCTTGGGATCTATAGAACCTTATCCTCAGTTATGGTAAAATCACTTTACATCCTTTTACTCCCTGCTACCCAGATCTATAAAATGGGGATAAAAATAGTTATGGAGAAAGAGTAATGAAAGGAATGAGAAGGGAGTGTCTTTACAAACAAACTCTGACTCTGGGGTGAGATAGGCTGACATTGGGAGATAGAAAGAAACAATAGGAAGGATTTCCATAGGAATTCCACTGACTGGCTTACCCCAGTCTATGTTAATAGACTACCTGAGCAGAGACATAGAGATGGATATTGAAAGGGGGCAATGTATGATAGAAGGGGGGTTTCATCAGGCGTTTCGGGGAGCCTGAACCTCTCAAGTACCTCAGCAATGGGGAAAGAGAGAGGGAACTGTGGCTGGGAAATTGGGATAAAAGGAGGCTGTGTCCTTCATGAATTTGAGAGACCCCATGGGAAATGTCCATGACCTCTCCCTTTATTCATGAATAAAGTTGTGGGACTCCTCTGTCTCCTTTTTGGACATAAACCTCTGGTGCTTGTGGATTAATTTTCCTAACAGTAAGAACCCCAGACAGAACACATTTCTCTCTGCCTGGCAGAGGAGCCACCTGGGCTGTGCCTGTCCCCCACATGCCAGCTCTGTGACAGTCACCTGCTGACGGGGAAGGTGAGATCAAACAGCCCGAGGCTCTCAGATGGATCCTTCCAAGAGCTCCTGGTCCCTGCCATGGCAGCAGATGGGGTTTGCAGCACAGGCTGTCCTGAGGCGGGTTTGGGATGCTGCAGCTCCCGGGCCAGCCCAGGGAAGGTTTAGCACAGCTCCTGTTTGTGCTTTCGAAATGAAGGCATCTCTCCTGGGCTGTGGGATGATTGCAACACGCTTAAATTCCTCGTTAATGAGGGCTCTGCAAGCACCACGGAGACCAGCAGCGTTTGAGAGGGGCAGCAGCCTTGGTGCTTTCTCCTTTTCCACAGGGGAGGATTCAACTCACTGKCCAATTTGCAGCTGCTAAGACAAAATTGCGCCCGTGGAATTGGATTTGCCGGCACAGTCTGTGCCTCCATCTAATTGTTTTTTAAACTTTGCGTCTTGGGGAGGATTAGCAATCGTGGTGTTCTTTGAGACTTCAGGTTTCTTTAAAAAATTTCCTTCCCGTCGTATCCCATATGTTCCTATCGCTCTCARGGGAGCGGAGCCAAGTCATCCTGTGACTCAGACCTGGTAATTCAGAGCACATCAATCTACTGGACAAAGCGTTTGCACTCCCTTGTAGAGACTGAGACAAGCTTCTCTAGTGGGRAAATGTACACCAGAAATCTTGTCAACATCATTAGTTGCGTTCTTTTAAAAGATAGATTAATTTTCTTTTTTTCTTTTTTTTTTTTTTCCACAGGATGTCTGATTAAGACCACTGAGGCCTGGGATCTGCAGGGAGTCATCCCTTCCAGCCTTGCCAGCCCTGACTCAGGAGCACCACGAAAGCTGAGATGCTGCAGCAGCTTTTACCCTCCTTCTTGCTTTGACGTCTGCTGGAATTAAAAATACTTCAGGCTTCATCTAATGGTGAGACWCAGCCACTGCCAAAGGCCACAGCATCATCCAGGATGTGCCCCCACCACCCACTTTGACAATTCACACCCTTGGCTTCTGCTTAAAGTCCCCTGTGTGGTATTAAATGTGAGACAAAAGGTTACACCTTACAAAGATCTGTGCTCCGATGGCTTTAGCTCCCTGAGCTATTTAAATTTTTGAGCTTAAAACTAACACTGGTTCTGTTTTTAAAGTGTTCTGAAATCCTCCTACTCAGGGAAAAAGGATAAAAATATCCTTCCACACCTGCTTAACTTGCCCACTTTTAACAGCCACTGCTTTTTAAGAACAGGTGTTTCAAGGCTGTCCCATAAACTGCTTTTTTTGAGCATTTGACAGGTGAGATATTTAGAGATTTGGACAATGTGCAACTAAACAGAGAGAAGGTCAAGAATTCGCTGGGTTTGTGGCATCATCCCACCCATGCCAGCACGGTGACACCCACCCCTTCACCCTGGCCTCCGCAAAAGCCTCTCAACTCATTTCCTGCACCAGAGACTCATTCCCTCTCTGTTGCTCTGTTGCAGGTTTGTGATCTTGGGCAGGTTCCTAAAAACAGAACCCCTACCCTGACATCTGTGCCTTTCTCATGTCAGTAAAAGCAGGGCACGAAGTGCTTTTAATCAGCTTCTCATCTCTGGAATGAGGAGGATTCCCCCTCTCTGGTCAAAAGTCAGGGATGGCAGATGTTTGGTTTKATTCCCTTTGGCCACAGGCAGAGACAGATCCTGAGCTGATGCAAAGCACCTGAACTCTGCAACTCGCTCCTGGCTCTGGGAAATCCTGGCTGTCTGCTCACATCCAYGCTCTGGAAGCAATCTTCAATCTTCCCAATGTTCCCTTCAGGCCCTTTGTTCCAAGGCTGCAGAATGTCTTTACACAGCCTCAGACTCCAAAAGTGCAATGCAATCTCATAGCAAAGAGTGAAAATGTGAGTGGGGTTCTTTTGGGTTTTTTGTTTTGTGGTTTGTGTTTTTTTGGTTTTGTTTTAGTTTGGGTTTTGTTAGGTTGTTGTTTTTTTGTTTTTTTTGTTTGTTTGTTTTTGTTTTTGGTTTTTTTTTGGTTGGTTGGTTCTTTTTCAATAATAAAAAAAATAAAAGAAAAAAGAAAAATTAAATAAAACCCCCAACTATTAAAGTGGTTGCCAGCTCCCTCTCCCATGAAAATGCCTAATCTGCTCATTTCTTTGAACATCAAACCTGCAGAGTTCTGTATTTTCTCCTCTCTTCATCCTTTTTTTTTTTTATTCAACAAATTCTTTCATTGTAACATAAGCACCACCACCAATTCCTCGTTTGCAATTGGTCATAAAATCTCTTTGATATTTGCTACTTTCCATCCACTTTCCCTGCCTTGAGCCTGGTGATGGGACTGACACAGTCCCTGGTTTATTCCTGACAGATTTTATCAGGATCTCACCTGCCAGGTGGAGGGGCTGTGACACCCAGCAGTTTGAATGCTGGGCAGTGTTTAAGCACACCTCACACACATTTCCCTGATTTAGATCCTCTTCCTTTCTGACAGACCCAGGTTCAGCCCACCCAAGGCAGCCATGTGACATTGAAAGGCAAATCTGATTTTTTTAAGCTGGGGGAGGACAAAGGGAACATAGCCAAGGGCTGAAAGCAGAGGACAAGAACATGGAGAATTGTCAAGCTGGCTGCTCTGCAGGTGAAGGACGGGCCTGAAACAGAACCAAAGCTGCTCACCAGACCTTGGAGGCCATCCGAGGTGAGACAGAATCAGCAGAGATTTCATTATCACAAATCCCTCCAGATGTCTTCAATAATTCATCGCAGGCACTGGGACATCAAGASCAGGAGTTCCATTAGGAGCCACATGGAATTGTTTTTTGTTCATTAGGGTGAGTCACAGCAAACACATCATTACATAAAGCAGGATGTCTCATTAATTACGTCAGGCTGGGGCTAGAATGTGCCAGTGCCTGCGAGAGCTCAGGCTCAGACCTTGTCCTCGTCATTCCAGGGAGTCCCTCGGTGTTTCTCTGCACAAAGTCACCCCTCACTATCCCTGGGGTGTAGCTGTGGCTCTGCAGGTGCTGGACACTTCCCCAGCAATGTCCCCTGTGTCACCAGGAGAGCAGCTCCAGATGGACACCCAGCTCTGACCCTGATCAGGGAAACCCATCCCTGAGCTGAGCTGAGCTCCTGCCCCCACTGCCAGCCCTGGGAATGGAACAGGGGCTGCAGGAGGAGCGGGGATCACTCCAGGCTTCGGAACAGCACGACACAGCCAGGTGGGAGCTGTGCCTGCCAGCCACAGGGGAGACCCTGGGACCTGGATCTGCACACCAAGACCAGCTCTGTTTGCTCTGGTGATGGTGCAAAGGGGTGCTGATCCCTCCAGTCCTGCCTCCTGCAGGTACCTGAGTGAGGGGAGCTGAAGTTCATGATGAAAATGGCATTGCAGTGCTTGGGGAGAGAGCCCAGGCTCTTCCTGTCACTCCTGTGGAAACCCTGCCCAGGAGGGAGCAGCAGGAGCTGGAGATGAAGGCTGGCAGCCCCTCCATCTGTGCAACTCTGCCCACCTCTGGAGCTCAGCACTGCAGCTCCCTCCCACCTTTTCAATAAAAAATGTTGTTATGGGAGACACTCACCCCTTCCCAAAGCCAGTGCTCAAAAATCCACACCACCCTGTGGAAGCCCACTGCAGCCTCAGGGTCAGAGGGTGAGCTAAATAAATTCCCCAATTCCCTGCGGGCTCCTTTYGGGTGTCCTGGAGTTTTCCAGGCAGGACAGTGCTCGGTGATGGATGCTCATCCCCTGCAGTGCTGTGAGACAGAGATCAGAGACCTGAGCAGGAATCAGGTTTCACTCTCTGGCACAGGAGAGGATCCTGTAAGTGATTCAGGAGAGCATCAAAATCTGCACCAACACAGCCTTTCAGAGCAGCACTCACCCCATGCCAGGTCAAGTCCAGACTCCTCACTTGGCCATTACCAAAATATTGCTGCCAGGACATTTGGKTGCCTGTACAGAATCTCTAAAATTTACCAGTGGGGAGAAGTGAAAAGGTCAGGGAACACCCTCATGTATTTTGCTGTTCCACGTGAGAATATCAAAATGCAGCAGCAGTGACAGGGACAGACCATCTAGAACTCCCTGCATTATTAACATGCAGTGAAAGATGAGGCAGCTTTGTGAAAAGTATCTCTTTGCATATTTTATACACAATGCTCTAACCTCAACACACTGCTAGTCATGATGCTGAGTTGAAACCCAGCCAATATTTTAAGTCCCCTACTGAAAAGCAGAGAAAATATTTGCTGAGTTCAAACACTCTCTACTGTTCCAGGCCTGGAAATAGGACTGTTAAGATCAGGAGAACAAAACAGGAAAGTGGGAAGAGAAAATTCAGTGACAAATGCCAATGGGAGTAAAGTAGAAGGGAAACAAGAAGAGGAGAAGTGGAGGTGTGGAGGCAGAGTTCAAGGTGTGCCCAGACTCTGCCAGCTCTGAGGAATTCAGCTTTCCCCATGGGATTCTCAGCCTGTGACACACAGAGATGCAGCCCCACACCTCACAGTGCTGGAAGGTGGTTTCTGATTCCCTGCTGAGCCTCCAGCTCTGTAAGGCTCCATCCCCTCATGAATGCCTTCTCTAAGACACGCAGTTTGCCCCAGCRCTCCAAATTCCAGATTCTTATTCCATCCCTGCACAGACAAACCCTATTCACAGCTCCAGCCTGGCTCCTGGAAGAGGCTTTCCACCCTCATCCCAAGCTCAGCCTCGTGACAACTGGAGAAAAATAAGCAGCAAAATCTCTGCAGCAGCAGGGGAGCAGGGAGAAAGGATGGGGTGGGGAAAGAACCATGGAGCCTTTCTCCTCCATGAACCCTGAACRGTCACACTGTGCCTCATCCTCTCAAGGCAGTGTGAGTATGGCAGAGCCAAGCCTTTAAGCTCTGTAGTAACCAAATCCCAGAAACTCTTTATCCTAAGCTCTTTAGCATGGAGAGGCTGAGCAGCACGTGTAGGAACCAGCYCTAATGCTTGCAGACAAGCCAGGAGTCCAGGAGACGTGGGTTTCTTCCAGTCATGTTAAGCTCAAATAGAATTATATGGTCTTTAGTTTACCTTGCCATGCAGGCACATTAGGCATGGATTTCTCTAAAGCCAGAACATCACAAGCTACCCAAACAACCYTGTCATTGCAATTTCACAATTTCCCTCTTTTGTGCATCTCCGAGCTCTGACTGCAGGAAAATTTCATCTCCTCAGCCCACTGCCATCTGGAGCAAGGTTCAGACTCAGTCACAAGCATAGTGGGAAAGGATATTTCTGGAGAACGGTGGGAAGGTTAGAGATGAGTGTGCCTGGAGCTGGTGATCTCTTTCTGTGTCTCACTGTGACATTCTGGTCTCCACTGCATCATCTGGARCTGCTACGTGGAAATTACTGGGATGATAACAGGAGTTCTGGGATCTGACAGAATCTGGGGGCTGCAAACCCTCAGTCAGCAAGGCAGGGAGAGTCTCCCCCAGAGATTATCCATTTGAAATGATCCCAATTCARTCAGGAGATGTGATCTGCAGGGCATCAGCAGGAGATGCTCAGTAGCTGCAGGGATTTTGTGTCTGAGCCACCCCAGCTCTGGAGGGGACAGAGGCCCAGGGTGTTCACATGGGCTAACTCCAGGTGCTGTGAAGCTTCACAGGGAACATCAAAACTTTAATTATTGGGTTAAAAAAAGCCATCAGAGGGTGCCTGGGCACAGCTCAAGTAATACATCAGTGTTCAAATCATCCATGATTCAAACCAGCCATGATTCAAACCATGGAATGCTGGAGCATTCCATCCTTCCTCCAGCAATGCCTGGAATCTCCTTGAACAGCTTCAGCTCCCTGGCAGCCTCCCTTGGCCATTTCAGTTCTCCTGCTCTCCCTGCCTTGGCCCTGCCTCACAAGGTGAGGCTYCTGCACTCCCCACAGGGCAGAGACCAGGAGGAGAGAAAGGGAGATGCTGCTGCTGTCCCTGTAGGTGCTACAGCCCGTGTCAGACAGGCTGCCCACTTCTGCTGGGCTCCCCTGCAGGTGCTTGGATGCCTTTATTCAGTTTGACATCCACCCCTCGGATAAGCTGCATCCCCAACGAGGCATGGCTGGGTGTTTCACTCTGTGCTGCTGTTTGCAGCCTTGTCCAGCTCACACCACGGGGAAGGAGAGCAGCTGCAGCTCAGCTTCACAAGCTGCTCTGGCAGGGCACTTCCAGGCAGGGCTGGACTCTGGTCATCGGGCAAAGCTGCTGTTTGTTCCCCCCTCGCTGTCTCCTGGCTTTTCATCTTGATTAAAGACCACGAATGAGCAAGGCAGGGTTCCTGGTCCACCCGCTGCTCCTGCAGCCCAGCCGCCTGCCCACGTGCCCATCCTCGGGGCTACCAATTAGGGCCACCAGCTGCCAGCCTGGGAGCCAGGGCCAGGAGCTGTTAGTGCACAGACCATTAGCTTTGAAAGGCATTTGGAGCTTCTGAACAGATTAGCTCAGTGTGATTGACACGCACCACAGCCACATGCGGCTCGCTGGCCTTTCTGTCAAGCTTTTTTTTTGCTTCAAAAATGGCTTTACTGGGGTGATCTTGGTGGAGCATCTCATGAAAGCATCTTACCCAGAGCATTCAGGTTGTGGATGAGTTAAAGAGCTGTTCGTGCCTTTACCAGCTCCCTTGGCATCCTCCCTCTGAGGCAGGCATGGCAGTGGGTTGTGTGAAAGGTTGAGGATCTGGTCTCTATTTTTAGCCCTGTCATTTGCCCAGTTAATGGTTCCAGGGAAGTCATTTCCCTTCTTTCTGCTTCAGCGACCCCATCTGTAAGGTGGTGATGATGAGGCTGTACCAGAGGGTTTTGAGATCTGTGCTTGTGAAAAACAGAGTAAAACTCAGAATTACCGTGTCTGCCTAGAGCAAGGGTGGACAGGAAGCTTCATGGGCCTTTGCAGCTCTACCTGYAGGGATATTTTGTGCAAATCCTGTTCTGCAATAGCACCTGGCCTGGATCCCCCCTGCTGAATTCGTAATCTCTGCAGGGTCACATCAGTGGGTGCTGTTGTTGTCCCCGGGTCCCCAGGGGTGGTGGTGCCAGCCAGCTGTGCAGGCCAAGGAGGTGACAGGACAGGATCACAGAGGGTGCTTTTGTTACACTCTTGATGGCTGATCAGTCCACCAATATGGCCAGAGGAATTTCATCATTGATTTCACCTTGTTTCYCTCACACCATCACCATGTCCTCAATCTCAGCTCAGTGCCAGGCAAACCAGGAGCTGCTCACCCCCCTTTCCATTCTAACCTGGGACAGGCAGCACATCTCCCCTGTCCTTCTGCCTCTCCCTGCTCTCAGCTGGGTCTCAGCTGCCTTCCAGGAGGGATTCTGCCACGAGGACCTGCTCTTTGGGAGAATTGGGAGAATTGGGAGAATTGGGTTGGCTCCACCTGGGCAGAGCTGCCAGGTTCTTTGAGGCCAGTGCCAGAACACCTGGCTGTGAGCTCTGTGCCCAACCACTACCCTGACCTTCAGGGATCAGCCAGGTGGYAAACCAGAGCCCTCACTCTCAAAAACAAGTTAAAAGCCTGTCTGAGCCCACTGCAACCTGGCTGATTTCTTCCTCCCATTTCTTTCCCAGCTTTTTGTTTAAAGAGGAGCCATTGTGGAATTCAGAGTTCAAATACATGATTCCTTTAAAAATCTYTAAAAGGAACATTCTAATATGAAGTTCTGATGAAATTTGCAGGCCTTCCTGCTTTATATAACTGGCAAATACCAGCAAAAGTCTTTTAAAAATATTTGAATATGATGGCCCTTAGCTAGATTCTTGACATGCAAACATTAAATCAGTGTCACTCTAAGCTGTTTTTTAATCTTGGGTCTGGCAGATTTTTCCAGCTCAGGACRGTTCTTTTGTCATTTGAAATAACTCTTCCCTCAGCAAGACACACATCCTTCAGCTYACCCAGATGGTCTCCTCCTCCAAGCTAGAATAATGTATTTAAATTTATCCAATGGTTTTCATGAGTCAGATTTCCCATAACTGGATGGTTCCTAACCGTCCTCTGCTCCACCTGTTCAGACATCACAGCAACCCTCTGCCTGGCTCACCAGTGCARGAGAGGTTCATGCAGCAGTTCCAGAGAAGCTTCACAGTCACAAAACCCACGGTCTACAGTTTGGGCTGTGGCAGTTCTGGAGAGAAACCACGATTTTTAGAATTTGCTWCAAAGTTTTGTTTCTTCTGGGGAGGAAAGGTACTCCCTGAAAGCAGCCATGCTGATCTGCTCAAGATGGAAAAGCACACTTTTAGTCCACCACAAAACTCTGTCCTCTGAACATTTCTCCTCTAACTACATCCCCAATCCAACAGAAAGCTCATTCAGCAAGCACAAACACAGCAAACTCTCTGTCCCCATAAACAGATMATTTTCTGGTTTAAATTACAGAAGAGAAATGCAGATCCTTGTACACAGAGGTTTTGTTCTCTGAGTGATTGCATCAGGCAGAGATTTTAAACCCATGAGGGATCAAGGCACTCCTCTGTACTGCTGCTCCTTGAGATCTGAGCTCCTGCATTGCTCGGGTCCTTTTGAAAATGTCACCAAGGCCTGCCAACAGGACTCCTACTGAAACAAAGGTATTTTTGGAAAAGAAGTGTCCCAAAGTCGTACTGACATTCAACAAATCCTTTGAAACTGCTGGCAGGAATGTGTGGTGGTTGATCATGGCCTGGAGCAGCTGAAAGGCAGATGCAGGGAAAGCAGGTGGGAGAGGATGAAGTGAGATGAGCAAGGAGAGAGAGGAAGGGGTGGAAGGAAGAGGGGAGGAAAGCTGGATGCTTGCTTGGATGAGCTGTTAGTTTGGTTTTAAATGTAATTTGGAGTTTGAGAAGGCAGAAGTTAATTAAAGTACAGGATTTTGTCCTGCCATCATTTTCCACAGGCTATTTCCAGCTACCACAGAAATCACTAAACACTTAAARTCATTCCTCTGTCCTAGCCCAGGCCTCACAGGGCACCAAATACACAAACCTCTGGCAAGAACCCAGCTCCAGAAAATGGCAAGTGATGGCAAACAAAGTCTTGTTTCAGCAGCCCAACAGCTCTGCTGATGTGGCACAGCTTACCACAGCCAGGGTGGGCTCTGTCAGCCGAGAGGGAAACAAGGTAAAGCAAAAACCCAAATGAATGAGAGATGCTGCACATTAGAAAAGTAACCTCCTGGCCATAAAAGGCAAAACAGGAAAAGAGAATCAGCAAGGCCAAAGAGGTAAGCGACTTATTTCAGAGTAAATTAACTCTTCAGCCATGTATGTAATCAGACAAGAAACATAAACACAAGGCAGCAGTTTTGATATCAAAATGTTGATAAAATTACCACACATCACCCCTCAGCTCAAGCAGCAAAATTCTGCTGGAATATATCAAAATGGAGCTGGTGGGGAGCCTCCCAGGCTTCTTACTTTAATATTTTGGGATTAAACAGAGCACAGTAATGATCTCTCTCACTCTGTCATGCCAGTACCTCGCCCTTCCATCCCCTGACCTCAGACAGACAATCATTTGTGGGGTGCAGATGCCTGTCCATCCCGCAGGATGTTCAGAGGTGCAGTTTTGCCCCCTCCAGCAGGCACCTCCTGCAGCTCAGGCTGTGTCCATGAAAAATCCGGGCTCTGCAGCCCCGAGGACAGCAAGAGAGGGATGGGGCTGGTGTGCAGCCATTCCCAGGGGAGAGACAGGACCAGCCTGCTGTGGGCACAGGAGAGGAATGAAACCTGCAGGACTGGCACACTGTTACCCTGTTTGCCAAAATTATTAAAGAGAAAACATTCCCAGTGTCAGTCCCTGACCCCAGGGACAGAGCTGTCACCTGCACTCTGAGTGTCAAAGGATGGAGAGGCGTGGTGGTGCTGTGGTTGGGAGAGACAACATTAATATGGCACCCAATAAATTCCAAAATATTCTTCATATCTGAAAATGAGACGCTGGGGAGGAAGCTCCCAGCAGCCTGCAAGCAGAGCTCAGCAGGGTTCAGGTTTGTGCGTTTTCAGGAGATCAGGGAGTTTGTTCAGACCAGAATGGCAGTGATGGATGTGGCCAGAACACACAGTTCTTCATTAAACTGTGATGAGTTAATGAGTTACTGTGGCCTTTCCTGGACATCAGCCTGAAAGTGCTGTTTGGACAGGCAAGGATGTGCTTTCAAAGCTCTTGCATTTAAATTTCCTTTTTTTTAACCTGGGATTTTTTTTTTTTATTAGAGTTTTAGTCTCATAAACAGTTTCTTCTGCTTTAAGATGTTTCTGTACCTATCCTGCCTAAATTCCACTCATACCATGAAATCTGAACATATGCAGTAGCTAMAATTTCGATGAATATCAAGAATTCAGAAACTGCTTGTGGGGAAAAAATAACAAGAAATCAAAAAAATATTTTTTTTTTTTTTTAATAAAATGGGCAGGAACAACTTCCAATATCCCAGGGTGCTCCAAGCCACATCCARCCCGGTCTCGGGCACTGCCAGGGATCCAGGGGCAGCCACAGCTTCTCTGGGCACCCTATGCCAGGGCCTCCCCACCCTCACAGGGAAGGATTTTTTCCAAATATTCCATCCATCCCTGTCCTCTGGCAGTTTGAAGCCATTCCCTGTGTCCTGTCCCTCCAGGACCTTGACAAAAGTCCTTCCCCAGCTTCTTCTCTTCCTCTCCTCTCCTCTCCTCTCCTCTCCTTTCTCTTCTCAAGGCTG
The DNA here is from genome assembly GCF_030028575.1 of Malurus melanocephalus. Taxonomy (NCBI): domain Eukaryota; kingdom Metazoa; phylum Chordata; class Aves; order Passeriformes; family Maluridae; genus Malurus; species Malurus melanocephalus. The sequence continues at coordinate 423,227 of NW_026623707.1, forward strand.
TATAACCCAGTTTCTCTCAGCCTTTCCTCCCAGGAGAGTTGTTCACTGCCCCCAGAGTAAACAATCTCTGTCCCATCACACATTCCCAATCCTGGCTGGGGAGGCAGAGAGGAGAATGTCTGGGCAGGGGAGAGAAGCCAGATCATCCATCTGTATCAGAAAAGGATCTTATCCTTCCTGCAGATAGAGCCACGAGGATTTTCTCTTTTATCCTTGAGGTTTATTTTGTTAGTGTTTCTCTATCTGACACCAGTCAAAAGGGATTGTGGGAAAAAATGATACTTTTAGTGTTTTATAAATGGAACTGTATCAGCCCCGTGATTCAGTGAGAGACCAGGGGATGGTGAGGAACAGAACAGAGCTTGGAGATTTATTTCCCATTAGAGTGAGACAGAGATGGAAGGAGGGAGTGCAGGCAAAGGCAAATATTTGATGGAGAACCAGAACCAAAATAAAGAAAAGGCAAAAATCAAATCAAAACAGACTGAAAGATTTCCAGAAATGTTTCACTCCCCCCAAGAAAAGGGGTYTAGTCTACAAAGAGATGCTCAGGGATGCTCTCAGTTTTAATGGAATTATTATATTTCAGTTTGCACTGTGTAACCAATCCAAAACACTGCTAGCACCACCAGTAAAGAAGGGAAATTGCAGCGAACTTATTTCCATTGAAAACATAGGTGAAAGCAAAGGCTTATGTGCAATTGTCCCACCAAAGAAATCTAAATTTCCAACCATTTCAAAGTATGAAATTTAAAAAACAAAGTTAAGAAAAAACAAATATTCTCAAGAAAAGCAAGCCAGATGCCATGGAAAGTAAACCTACAGAAAGTTTTCAATGCAATTCTTTTTCCTTGACTGTCTCTCTTTATCTGTCACAGGTTTTATCTCTCTCTACAAACCTTGTCWTAATGCAACACTTAGGCCCAACTGGGACACATATTTGAAACAGCCCAGCCTATTTCAGAGCAGAAGAGGGGTCTGTGGCATGCAGGGCTGCACCTCAGCTGGAAAAGGGACCCATTGCTCCACCCTCTCCTCTTGGGGGTTTATTTTGTTGTGCCTCTAACTGTGCTCCCCATGCACCTCATCCCTCCTCACTGCATCCCTCACCTCTCCTTCTCACCTCCCCAGTGCTTCTTCTTGCCCTGTGAGATGTTTTCAAAGTTACTAAAATAGGAAAACACAAACACCCACTTGGTAAAAATTAAGTAACATGAATTGGAGAATAGATTTTTTTTTTTCTTTTTTACACACAGGCTGTTCCAGCACGGGAAACAATTGGTGAAAACCCCATTTTCCTGTCAGTGCACAGATTTCAGCAGCAGCAGCTGGGAGGAAGTTGGTTTGTAGCCACCAGCATAAAGCAATGAAGCAATGGAGACACTGAACTCTTTCACTCTGCAGCCAAACTGAATCTCTTTTGGTCCTTCATGCATGAGTCTTCCAAGTGTAAACTTCTCACAGCAAGAGAAAARGAATCATGCTCAGACTCCAGCGAGGAGAATGACTCAGATAGCCCCAGGCAGCAGAGATCTGAGTGGATAAAGAACAGTTTCTGACTGCTTTTAGAGAAAAATCAGCTGATCTTTGTTCGTGGGCAATRTTGCTTTGAGCTACACTGAGTTAATGGCAGATCACTGGGAGGATCTCAKGGTGTTGTTTCTTTTCAAGAGAYKTCYTCCCCTTTTGCAGARGTGCAGGGCCAAGTGRGAGAGGGACTGGCAGTGGAAGCTTCAACCTCACTCCTTAAGCAGAGCTCAGCCTAGCCCTGGCTCTGAGCTTRGCTCTGAAATCTTTATTACTCTGAGAATGATACAGAACGTGGATTTTGTAGTGTGTGTTCCAATGCAGTTTATAAAAGCACAAGAATAAAAGCCAAACATCAGCCATCTCCTCGTGATTAACCCAGGAACCCAAACATTTGTTGGGAATCTGGTGTAGAAAGGGCAGGGGGGGGAATATCTTGAGAATTTCCATTATTTGAGTGTGGTCAGCACTTACCACCTCTGCAATGGGCAGAGTTCTCTGAGGAGTCCCTGGCAGCAGCAAGGGAAATAAATATTTTCACCTATTTCAGGTGAAAACGGTGTGTGGAGAAGAGAGGCAGTGAAGACAGGTGACAAAGTCAGTGACAAACAGAAAAGGGACTGAAAAAACAGGGTGGAATCCTGTCTGAGGGAGTAGCAGAGCACTTCTACTGGTTTCCCTAAAATTTCTGAGTTCTTTCCTTAGTGAAACACCCAGGTTGGCACAGAAGGATGTGCTGTGAAGGTTTTGTTCCACTGTCCATCATTCCCTCTACAATGCCATCATGATAAGAAATCAGGTAAGGTGCCTATCCTGCCAACAGCCCTGCTCTCATGTGGAAGTGGGTCTAGCCTTCTAACCTTTTCCTCTGGTCTGAGACAAGGAACAGGGCCCTTCCCTCTCCTGCTCAGGCAGAATTTCTGCCATTTGTTTCAGAATGAGGAGCAAAACACAAACTGCCTCAAAAACACGATGGGTTTGATGAATGCTTCCTGAGAGGCTGAGGAGAGGGTTTGGAGGGCACAGTRCCCCTCTGCTCTGCACAGAGTGTGTCTATACTCCTCCTGGCACAGCCTCACCCCCAGCATCCCCAGGGGAGATGAGATCAGCTCCTTGAGCTCATCCACAGATGCCATGGGAGATGGGTGAGCCATGGCAGAGGGGCTCCCAGAGCTYCCTCCCAGCTCTGTAAATCACTGATCCCAGCAGGGTTGGCTGCAAGGTGCCTCATCCTTCCCAAGACTCCCAGCCCTGCCCTCCTCCCCAAAGCCGTTTATCTGCAGAGGGCAAAGAGGGCTCCCAGCAAAGCCTGACTAATGCCTGGCTAATTCCCAGCAGAGAGGCAAAGCAGCTCCAGGGAAACAGAGCCTTGTGCTTTCCTGACCCAGCCTGTGACAGCTGAAGATTTCTGCTTGGTTTTACCAGTAAAAATAAACACTTTCCTCATCCCAGATCAGGCAGGGCAGCTCTGCTCCTGATTTACATGAGCCAGGCCAGATGTCAGGGCAGTGGGCACACCAAGGACCTGCCACAGAGCACTGCAGGGATTAACACAGAGGAAAAAAACGCTGTGACCCTGAACTAACCCCTTTAGGTGTTAAGTGCTGAAGTCATTGCTCAGTTCTCATTGTCAGAACCAAGCAAAACTCACCTTCACTCTCCCCAAGCAGTTGTTGCCCACTTTGGGGTTGTTCTGTGGAGTCCTTCCTGCAACATTCAMCACGTTCAGAGGCATGRAACAGCTCCCAAATYCTATAAACTAAATTCTATAAACTAAATTCTATAAATTAAATTCTAAATTCTTGAGGAGGAGGTGCTCTTACCCAAACCTGCAAAGCACAGTCTGAAAGCAGCAAACAAACAGCAAAAATGGCATTGCTTAATGAATGGAAAATACAGGACATGTGAGCTATTTGCAACACAATGAAGCTGAGGAAATACCTACTAAAATTAAGAACTACTTCAAATTATAAGGRTTTTTTCCTCTTCAAATGTGTATGTTTTAATTAAGTATTTTTCTTGTGTTTTATAGTTCCTACATTATCAGGTTATCAGTAAATTCCAGCATCTTTACATACATTTTAGGCTGCAATTGTTCCTCTACTGAAAATTAATACTTCATTCAATTGATACTTTTACATTTACCAGAGAGGTACAAAAATTTATCTTTGCAAAAAAAAAAAAAAAAAAAAAAAAAAAAATCTTTTTAATCATCTCCAATGTTGTGCTGCAGGCAATATTTTGTAGGTGTACTTGGAAGTTGGGAAACAATTACACAGAGGTGGAACTGCCACCACTTTCTATCCATTTGGAGGAAATTCCAGCATTTGATGCCTTGTCTTAGGAACAGGGATGTTTTGACAGGAATTGTGCATTTTGCCCATAAAAATTTGCCTTTCGTTTTTATAAAAATATAAAATCTCTTGTCCCATCCTGTGTACAGAGCATTAAAGGATCTGCCTTCAACACCTGATCCTAGAGGACAATTTCCCCCTTGGAGAAGCTGATGAGATAGGCAGCACTTGCTGAAGGGCTCCTGAAAAAAAAAAATACAGAAGCTGATGTGAACCTCACTCTTTTCAGGCTTTTCCCTTCTGCCAGGGTTGATTCCAAGGAGCTCTGCACTCTCAGGTGTGTGAGCAGAGCATCTCCGTGGTGTAACTTTATAAAGCAGAGCTGCAAAAGCTCCCCGAGCCTGAACTGCACGAGRAATTCATGTCAGAAAGGAGCAGAAGCACCTGAGAGCACCAGCTGCAGGATAAATGGACTGTGGCTTCCTGTACAAAACAAAAAACATAGGACAAAAAACAAACAAACAAAAAAAAAACCCAAACAAAAACCCAAAAAACCAAAAAAAAAAAAAAAAAAAAAGGAAAAAAAAAAAAGAGGAAAGTTCACAAGGAAGGAAACTATTTTAACCATGTTAATGACAAGCATATTTTAAAGGAAGTGGGGTTCAGTTCAGCAGGAGTAGTTTGAGGCGGGAGTACTTTGCTGGTGCAGAGGGAACCCAGGATCCAGCTTTGCTTTCAGGATGCTGTGCCAACACAGCTCATTATGCAAGAGAGGACTTTCAAATCCTTAATTCAGAAAATAGGTCAGACTGAGCTCAAACACTTCCTCTCTGAAACGCAGCCTAATGTGGATTTGAGTGACTATCGTGGCTCTGTGCCAGGCAGCAACTTCAGAGACGTTGCTGAGAAACGTCCTTCAACCTTCTTCTGCTTCAGCCTTCCACGAGGAGCGTAGAGAAACAAGGCTGAGAGGTCTCCATCAGGGAAAAAATCCCTTGTTTTTGCCATGGAATAGCTTCATGCAGCAGTTCAAGCCTGCTGGTTCTGCTGCTGGACCAGGAATTGCCTCAGGAGAAGCAGAGGGAGGTGTTGTCTGTGGTGGGGTGAGCAGAAAGCTCCAGACATGAATGTGTCACATCAAAAGTTCATTTCAAACCCAGGTCAGCACTGACTGGAAGGGGACACAGTGGGAAAATCATTTATCCATCCCAGTTTCATGGCTGGATTTGTATAAGAACGAGGACAACAGTTTTGAAAGGAATCACCACAAAAGTGTTTCATTATTTTGTCGCGGATTTTTTTTTTTTCTCAAGGCTTAAAGCTTGACATAGTCAATCAATTCTATTTCTCCTGTTACATTGTGGATTAGTTAATTGCAGAAGCAAAAAAGGGTGCCTGATTTATTATGTACAGAGCTTTGGAAAACTACAAAAAGCAGAAGCACAGACAAGTCATCCAGCTCTTTACTAATGGCCTTCAGCAACAATGAAATGAGAGTAACCGTAGTAAAAATGCAAATAAAAAGCAACATATTAATTCAGGCCCCTGTCTTCATTAGAGAATCAATAGGAAATACATGAATTCAGGCAGCCAAAATTTTAAAGCAAGCCAAAAAGAAAACAAACTAGGATAAACAGCAGTCTGTCATATCTGTAGCCCTGGCAGCAGGGAAATGTTGCCAAATTCCTACAAATTCCTGACCACATTTATGGGAACTTGTAGCTCCCATCACCCCATGTGGGCTCTGGTAGCCTGTACCAACAGTTCAGAGAAGAAATCTCCAGGAAATAAAAGGCCAGCTTCATCTGGGGACAGGAGGGGCCTCTCCTCTTCCATGAAGACAGTGGGAAATTTTCAAGCCCCATCAAATGGAATTGCACAAATTCTAATCAGACTTTCTGCAGCCCAGAAATCCTCACACGCGTTCCCAGCTCTTTCTCCTCCTGAGAAGGAGAAGGACATGCCTGTCCTGCTGAAGGAGGGTCCAGCTCAGGGACAGCTCTTAGGGCTTTCCAGTCAGGCTGAGGAGCAAAACAGATCATCAGCTGCTCAAGAAATCCCCAAGGGTAAAACCCAGACCCCAAATTATTCCAGACAAATGTGAGAACCTGCTAAATTCAGCAGTGATACCAGCTGCTTTCGAGGAATCCATTACACAGCCACCAGTTCATGTCAACTCTGGGCTATTAAAGACTGAAATGCTGAGAAAAATGGACTTTAAATCCCTACAAAGCTCTCACTCTCATTCTCTGGGTGTAAATMCAACTTCTACACTGCTCTTTGCCAATTAATGCCTCCAGGTAAAACACCAGGGAGAGACTGACAATAACCAGAGATTCCGTGTGCTCTCCTGCCCTGACAGACATCGCAGCACTTCACTGCTGGTTCACATGTCCAAATATTTGCCTGGGTAAATAGATTTAGAACGGTTTGAATAAGCTGCACTTTGTCTTTGGATGAGTCACATCATGAAGGAAAAGGTCTGCAGCACAATTACAGATGGAAAAATGAAAGGAGAAGTCAGCACTAAACAATGTGTCAAGAGTAGAAATATTCAGACCAGAGGAGGCCTTTCCACAAATCCAATATTTATGAAAACTTGTTTCGTAAAGCAATCAATTCAATACAAACCTTTTTAAATAATAAAACGCCTCTTTTTTTCCTTCTTTGTCTGGATGCAGAACATCCCATGTAAAGGAAAAGAAATTGAGAAATTTGAGCAGAAAGCTACCTGACATGTTGGGAACACCCCTGAGAATGTGCCATAAAATAAGATTTTTTGAAAATAAGATGAAATAAGATTTTATACTCTTTTGTTATTCTGCTTGCACCACATGGAAGCAGAGTACCACAATAACACGCTCACTGTTAGAGAAGGCTCCAGTTATAATTTTGTGACTCTCAGGGTGCAGTGGGAAACCTCACACTCCTCAGAGAGCCGAGTGGAGATTCAGCAGGTTATGTGGATCAATTGCAGACAGAGAATTAAGGAAGCAAAAAGTGATATTCCCATCATTAAATATAGGTTGGAGTCTTAATAAGGCACAAAGTGAGGCGAATGAGCAGCTTTGAAATGGAAGTTATTATGTGCTGCAGCAACTGCCAAAAATTATATGCTAATATCATTCCCTTGCCTTTATTCCTCTCCACTTCAGCAAAAACCCACTCCCCTCAGCCTCTTCCTGCCAGTGCAGCTGCTCCTGGCTCACAGATTTTACACCTCTCTCTCCTCAGGCAACGGGCCCTTCCCCATCAAAATGAAACATCCTCCCCAAAATGCCCCAAAAACCCAAGAACTCCACCACGCATCCAGCAATGTTGAGATGTGCACCCAAAATCCCACCGTGGCAAAGGTTCAGTCACATCAATAACTCTGAAAATGCTGTTGTATGAAACAAAAAAAACTGTGGGGAGAGAATGAAAAAACAAAATAAACAAAAATTAAAATCCCTGCAAAAGTCATTTATAACAAGACCAAGGTGAAAGCTAGAAAGCCTCAAGATCACAGGCAATTATGGGTGACTTTCTTGGCAATCAGGACTTGCAAATCAAGTCCACCTCCTGGCCCGGTGGCTGATTGCCAGGAACAAGTTAATTAACCATCACTAACGAATGTGCTGGTACAGCCTAGCCCAGCCTTTAACCAGCTGGCTCCACCTCTGCCTGGCAGCTCCCCTGGCCGACCTCCTGTAGCTGCCCATGGGCCAAATTCAGCCTTGGGGAAAATCTTTTTATCTTTAGTTCGCACCACGAATTAATTTAGCCCTGAAAATATGCTCTGGCATCCTCCCCATAAACTGAGGGAAATAATAAAATCTTTCTTTTTTTAGTTTGCTTTTTTTTTTTTTAACCTTCCCTCAACACCATTGACCTTTCCCATCTTGCTCCAACCACTTTCACTTACAACCAGCTCCTTTTCTTTCAGCTAAGTTTTGCAGGCATTTGTTTTATTTTATGTGTTGCTCATTGAACTTTTTCCAGTCCATGTGTCTTATTCTAAAACTACAATTCACGAAATAGCCTAATTCTCCAAATGGTGCTGAACTGAGTGGAATAATTACCTTACTTGTTTTAGGCCTCTGCTGGAATCCAGAATTACACACTTGGAAAATTATGATTGTTTTATCTTTTTTATTTTGTTCCTTCAGTTCCACAAGATGTGGGAAAGGCAGGTTTTTATAAAGGACATAAACCCAGCCAAAACTATAATTACCACAGACAGAAAAGAATTCAGAGAAAAGATGATTTTATGATTAAGGCATCGGAGTAGAAACTCGGAAATTTAGATTCTTTTTGTGGCCCTGCCAAAACCACTTTCTATAACCTTTGCTGAGTTAATCCCTTTGTGCCTCAAATAAAACACTCTGGCACTTCCCTGCTTTACGTAAACACATTCATTCACATTTGTGAGATGCTCAAACACACCAATAATCAGAGAACCACGACGGCTGGGACGGTGGAAATCATCTGGCTGTATTTAATCATCTCTTGTCAGGAGTGAATGCAGCTTTAATCACGAGCACATGGGATGTGGCAGCGCTGCCGCTGAGAAACGAGCGTCGTACTGAAAGGAAAAAAAAAATAATAAGGCAAAAATCGTGTTCCTAATAAAAATTAGTTGGCAAATCAGGGCAGCAAATGAATGAATCTAAACATCTCCCCATTCTAGATCCCCCAAAACAGGGCCAGGCTTAAGAGTCCTACTGAAAAAAACTTCAATTCATGTTCCTCTGGAATTGTTTGAAGTCAAGGGCAATTAACATCAGCTTCCAGAGTTCCATCTTGATCCCAAGGAAATGTACACTAAAGGAATGCTGCTAAAGGCTTACACGGGGTTTTAAAAGCAGCCTCAGGTACAGGATGGCAGAAGAGCATTAATGGGACACATTTCAGGACAGGAGGAGGACGCTGAACCCTCAGAGTGAATTTCATTAAAATACTCTGGGATTGAACAACAGCTCAAATGTAAAACCAGGAAAGCCTRTAAGGCTGCAGGGTCACTGTGGGAATGTCACTGCAGCCACCTCAGTGCCCTGGGGCAGCTTTGGGCTCGCTCTGAGGCACATCCAGAAGGTTTTTATCTGCTTCCCCACTCTGAACCATGCTTGCATCCCACACTTGTGCAGAAACTGCTGCCACGTCCTCCCATCCCTTTTCCTGGAGGAAAAGGCAAACTCAGGGGTGTTCCCCTTCTTCTCTCTTCCTCCTCAAACACCAAAGGCTCGGAAGGTTGCTGTGTCAAACGATCCCCCTTCCTTTTTCATTGCTTTAATAAATTAAACCGAGCAACAATAGAGATGAGAGAAAGCAGGACAATGTGGTAAATGTAGCAGAAAGAAATTTGAATTGTAATGAGGAGAGCTAATCAGGAAAAGAATGGACTATAGAAAAAAGGCACTAATGAGTTTCTAAATAAATTCAAAAGGTTAATATTGTTCTAGCTAACAAATACGAGAAGAATCTTAATGTGAAATTGAAGGGCTCACTCCAGTGCCCTCAAAGCCATAAGTTAAAGCTGGAACACCCACTCCCTTCCCCTCTGTGTCCATCACATCCATCCCCTCCCGGTGCCCCTCATGGCTTGTTTCTGGAAATGGGATCTTTCAGGTCAGCCAGGTCTCTCCATCTCTTTTGTTTCTGTGCACCAGATGCTCGAGCCAAAGTCAACAAGTCAATGGACAGGTTCCCTTTGACTTGCAGGGTTTGCAACAGGGTTTTTGTCACTCATTTCTGTTGGCATCAACAGATCAGTGATCAAAATGTACTTTTCAAACAATGTTGGGTTTGATGGGATTTAAGCACACTTGTATTCCTTTTTATCACCACGTGGTTTGCCAGGATGAGTGAAAAGCTAATGCAGGTTAACTGAGGAAGGAACAATTGAAAATAAAAGTTTGTAAAAATAATAAATTGGAATGCTTCTTGTTTGTTTCAATTTATGTGATGCCAGTAGTTCAAAATACAAAGTTAAACTTTCTATATGTAATCAAAAATTAAAATAGTCAAACTTCCTTATGTATTCTATTGCAAAACGTGGTAAAAACTCTATTTCAGCCAAATTCTTTTGTGGAAAAGTAACCCCTTTCAAGAATTTTTTTAAAAAAAAATCCAATTCCCAGAAAAGTAATAGACTCACAGGCTTTCCATAAAAATAGAGGATATGCTCAACTAATTTTTTGCTTGAAGGAAGGAAATAGTGCCATTATAATATTTTCCTCTGAATATAAAATACCAGAATGACATCACACTTTGGGGAGGAGAAGTCTGAGTATATTTGTGTTCATGGCTGCTCATCCATCTCCTGCTCTGCAAACCAAACCCAGAGGGCAGAGCCGAGGGTGGCTGCACATTTATGTCCCCCCAGTCCCAGGCTGGCAGGAGATGAGCTGGTGCCATCCCAGAGGCTCCAGCTGTGCTTTGCCCACGCTGGTAAATCTCTGTGTGCACATTCTGGGGACACAGGGACACGGTGACAATGACCCAGAGCCCCTCAGTGCCGCTCAGGACACAGCTCTGCTCCCCTGCCCCACAGCCACCCTCCCAAAACAGAGCTGCAGCTGCCAACCTGACCATCAAAACACCCCTTCACACCTATCACAGGAAATCAAACAGGAAAATGTGCACCTTTTTTCTGCCAGGAGTGAACAATTCTGAAATTAGAGCAACACTCCCATGCCAAGACTGACCATTTTATGTATTATTCACAGCAACCTTGCAAAAAGCTGCCCAGCCACTCACCTGCCATGAATAATTTTGTTTGACAGGCAGGTTAAATACTTTAACTTCCTGATCCTCCTCCTCCTCCTCACAAGGAAGGAGGGCAGTCAGGGCCTGCCCTGAGAAGCATCGTGGTGAGGATGTTTAATAGAGGCTTCAGTGGAGTTCCACCCTGGTAGGCAAAGACTGAATAAAACAAAACCCCCTGGACCCAAGAGATTGGAGTGGGAAATGCACAGAGACAGAGATTTGACACTCAAGACATGTAAACTCTCTGCCCTCTGCATGAAAGCTTAAAAACAAAATATCTTTAAAGACAAAATCTTCAGAGACAAAAGGCGCTGCGAGGGAATTGCCAAGTGTGAATAAACAAGAGAGTTTCATAGCTCATCATAACCCTAATGATCCTCCCTAAATCACACAGGCCCATCACCTAGATCTATGGGCTGCATTAGCACACTGCTGAGTGCAGGAAATACGGAGAGGATCGTTTTTAAAGGATTTTGTGTGCAATTCTCGTCGGGAACCCTTTGAGATGGAGTCTAAAGCAGATGGCAAAATGGGAAAATTATTCACGTTAATTCTTTAGCAGCCTAAAATAAATTTAGGGAATAATGAAATCGTGAAAGGCCCATTCAGTCCCGCTTTTGCTTTTGCAGCAGTCATCAAAGTCCTGACAGGGAGGACCCAATGCTGCTGCGTTCGGCACAGGAAGCTGCTGCGTTAATTGGTTGAAAGGCACGAGAGCAGTAATATCCTGTAAAAAATGAAAGGTCATCCCCTTTCATTAGCTATTGTTCAACAGCCTGATGGAAGAACAAACAAGCTGAAACAGCAAATAAACCTCTGAATGCAGATCTCTTTTGAGCTTTCCTCACATGTGTTTTCTACAGAAAAAAACATCTCCAGCTTTGAGCTCCTCATCCACTCTCCAAACCCTTACAGTGGGACAACAATCCTGATCCCTCATTTCACAGACAGGGAAGCTGAGCCACTGCTGACATCCAGAGGGGAAACAACAAAATCAGGACTACAGCCTAGCAGGTCCAAAAAAAATCCCAAGTTTTCCTGCTCATTTTGCTAGAGGATCAGCTCCTTGGGTGATCTGAGGGGTCAAACCACCAAAGTGTCCCGAGCTGAGCACAGTGGTCACAGCCCCAGCATCACCATGACTGGCAGTGGGAGGTTTTCCTTCACCCTGATCCAGGATGCCTGGGGGCACCTCATTCCCACAGCAGCAGGTTATACAAAATATTTCCCATATTAAACACAGGAAGCAAATTGCAGGAGCCAGGAGCCATTTCTGTGTGAGAGCAGCACAAAGCTTCGTTAAAGCATTGGAAAAAAATGAGGGAGAATGTAAATATTTCACACTAAAAACGCTGAAGTTCACTTCTGAAATCACTAACACCAGAGCCATCCAGTATCGAGATACAATATTTGCTGAATGGAAATCGCTGGCTCAGTTTCGGCTCCTGGCACTTGACAGCCCCGTTGCTTTCTGCCTGTTTTATTTCCTATTAGTTTTTGGCACGGTGAGTAAAACCCACCCCGGCTTATGAGAACTCGGAGCCGTACCCGGAGCTTCTCCGAGCACCTGTCCATGGTCCTGACGCCGTTTCGGTGCCGTTTCGGTGCCGTTTCGGTGCTGTTTCAGGGCTGTTTCGGTGCCGTTTCGGTGCCGTTTCGGTGCCGTTTCGGTGCTGTTTCAGGGCTGTTTCGGTGCCGTTTCGGCGCTGTTTCGGTGCCGTTTCGGTGCCGTTTTGGTGCTGTTTCGATTCTGTTTTGATTCTGTTTCG
>NW_026623707.1:435767-442999 GCF_030028575.1 Malurus melanocephalus
TGTTTCGGTGCCGTTTCGGTGTTGTTTCGGTGCTGTTTCGGTGCTGTTTCGGTGCCGTTTCGGTGTTGTTTCAGTGCTGTTTCGATGCTGTTTCGGTGCTGTTTCAGGGCTGTTTCGGTGCCGTTTCGGCGCTGTTTTGGTACTGTTTCGGTGCCGTTTCGAAGCCGTTTTGGTGCTGTTTCGGGGCTGTTTCGATGCCGTTTCAGTGCCGTTTCGATGCCATTTCGGTGCTGTTTCGATGCTGCTTCGGTGCTGTTTCGATGCTGTTTCGGTGCTGTTTTGGTGCTGTTTCGGGGCTGTTTCGGTGCTGTTTTGGTGCTGTTTCAGTGCTGTTTTGGTGCTGTCCTCTCTGCGGTGCACAGAATGAGCTCACTCGCACCCCCAGAGCTGCTTCATCAGCGGTTTTCCCATCAGGTCAGCGCTGGGATGAGCAGCCAGCTGTTTCAGCAGATAAACACTTGTGCACTGGCACCCCTGGACAGCCTCATTTGGCAGAATCCAGGCACGGGGAGAGTCCTCCGGCAGTGCCCGCTGCCTGCATGGACACACGGTGCTGTCCAGTGTAGGGTGAGAGCCACCAGCAGCACCCTGAGTGGGGACAGGCTCTGGGAGCTGCTCACACCTCTCCCGGGCTCAGGGTGATGCCTTAGCATTTTTAGTTTCTGTATTTTCATGCGTTTGTATTCTTGTACTTCCCTAGTACAGTGCTAAAACTATCGTTCTCCCATCTTTAGACAAAACAATTCCTCTCTGAGCCTGAATCCAAGGACACCTCGCTGCCTCAGAGCCCCAAAATATGGAAACAACAGAGAATTGGGGCAGGGAGCAAGTTTGGGGTGGGTGACATCATCACCTGTAAAGATCATTGGAGAATTAAGACCCAATATGTGAATAAGAACTTATAAAAGGTGAAGGTCTCGTGACTCAGGGTCCATTTTGGGTGTAGCCTCAGGAGAAGGCTTTGTCTGCCCTAATGTACCAGTCAGCCTGTTAGGCCTGGATTAAAGTTGTCTATTCTCATTCTCTTAACTTTGTCTGGCCTCTATTTCACATTAGCCTGATTGATAAGGCATCAAGGGGAGGCAGGGATTGTGCTTGAGATGATCCCACACACCAGCTCTGCTCTGGGGACGGCACTTCTTCTCTTAGCTCACGGTTAGTGACAACAAGAGGGGCTCAGTTCAGCCCGTGGTGACACAGCCAAGGCACTCAGTGCTGGCCACAGCCGGCTCTCATGGCTCACCTGTGCTCCCACCCCCTGTCTGTACCTAAAACACCCCTTTTTCCTCATTTCCAGCATCACACACAGAAAATCCCCCGTGCTGGGGCTTTCCTGCCCTGCTCCCAGATGAGGAACCCTATTGGAATACAGGAGATGGGACAAAACTCCCTCTGTGTTCCTCTCACCCCTTCCCAGCATTAGCTGGAAGTTCTGAGCCCTGGAAAAAGCACAGCCTGGTAAAGGTCACGATCTGAATGCAGATTATTCGCGGACATGAATTTCTCTGATGAATTATTCCAAACACATCACTCAGCTGCTGTGCTGAGCACATATAGGATGCGCCTCTGCAGCTACTCTAAATACAAAGCAGGGCATTAAATAAGGGCAGTCACTTGCTTGGAAGCATAATATTTTATTTGCCACAAATATGCTAATTCTTTAATTTTCAGTCTCTATGCAAGATAGAAATACAACCTGAGCAAGATAAGGTTTCTTGTAGCTGATTACTAGGTAGCATATCAAAATTGATATATTAGATTTGAGACCCTGATTCCAGGTTTCCTTAGACTCTTATGTAATTTTGATCCCATGGTAATGGGTTTTGAGTTGCTTACAAACATGTCAAGACTATCATCTGCCAGCCGTGTCCCCATGCTGCTCATTATTTATGCCTACTGAGCAAATTTATTGGCAGGTTTGTCAGAAAAAGTGATTTTTTTTTCCTAGTGCTTTCTAAGTAAATATCAAGAGGCAGTGAAGAACCAGCCATTTCAGTGCCTACACCAACTTCCTGGTGTATCTCCAGGCTCCTGGACTCCAGTTTACACAGTTCAGACAATAAAAGCAAAACCAGAGACCCCTTAACACTTCTGAAGTTTCACTAGTCCTGCTGTTAGAGCTGTATAAATTATTTTTAAAAGGATGGTTTCTGTCACTGTGTCTCACTGGGAGGGACCACAGGCATCATTTTCTATAGGATCTGGGGAGATCAGAAAAATTCATTCTGTCTGTTGGAGGTAGGTCTGCTCAGAGCTAATCAAATTACACAGGAATTACGGGAAGTGTCTCCAAGGAGGACGGCACCAGGCCTGGGTCCAAGAGGAATAAACTGCAGTCCAGCCAAGCCAGCAGGCTCAGGGATATCAGCTGGGGGCTGCAGTGTGGAATTCCTGCTCAGGGAATGCTGAAAGCTGAGCTGTAGAGAGTTTGGGAGTTGGGACAATGCAGATTTCAGCTCCAGGCCATCTCTGCAAGCAGCAGCTCTGTGGAATCATCCCTCTCTTGACAAAAGCTTTGAGTGCCCCGTGGTGTTGGTAACTCCTGCGGTACTTGGCCATGGCAAAGGAGGGGTGGCAGAGTTCACTATCACCAAGTTTTAGAGACAAATCTGCTGTCATCCCATGGGGTTTGTGACTGTTGTTAGATTTAGTGCTCGAGTTCAGTATCAGCACAGGGAATTTTAGGAGATGGAGAAAACAGAAAAACTATTTTAGAACAAGTGCAACTCTTTGGATCTCCTGAACAGATAGAGTGCGTTGTTGGGTCAGGACAAATATTCAATTTGATGCTTATCTTATCCAAACTCCAAATCTCTTTTGTTACCAGTTGCTTTCCAAGGCACTGCACAAGTGAGCTCTGAACTCACATTTAAAAGATGCAGGAACAGCAGAGCTCTTCTGCTCCTTCCCCAGGAATCATCCCCAGCCCAGGATCCCAACAACCTTGGGAAAGTTCAAACCCAGAACAAGCCAGAACAAAAATTCCAAAACTGCAGAAATAATGGCAGTATCTAAACATCACAGGTAACTTTTCAGCCTTATCAGGGCAGATCAAAATCCAGGACACATCACACCAGCAAGATGTGTCCCTGCTGTACAAAACCACGAGCTTTCTTTAGATCTTTGTCAAAAAAATATTTAGGTGTAAGAGACTTTTTTATCACATCTTTCCACCAGCCCACCCTACCACCTATGAAATTGCTTTTCCACTTTTTCCACAGATGAGAGAAACCAAAACCACCACTGCCTCAAGCCAGACATTTTTCTTGGCCATGTCCAGTCCATAGAGCTCATTAGAAAAGTTTGGTGTAATCAATCCTTTGAAAAATACACATTTATTAAGTGGAAGATGATCAGAAGAAAGATTCACTTTCATATGTTCTCTTGATTTTGAAAAAAAAAAAATAAAAAAGAAGGCCAGAAAAATATTTTTAAAGTTCAAATGAAAAATGCTTGAAGTTAGATGAACTATCTTCTTAAAAATGCAGGAAAACATTCAAGTAAACAAAATTAATTGACATGTTCCCTTTCCACTCAGACCAGGGGGAGACCACAAGTGGACAGCAGGGCAGATCCTCAGGATGCTCTCTCTGGAGCTGTTTTCTGTATGAAAGTATCCCTGTATTCCTCTGATCTGTGAGCAAAATGTACTTTTTATATTTACAGAAGTAGCCTGGACTGGCTAAAATTTCCTGTGCAAAGTCAATAATTACCTGGCTACAAGGCAAGGTTCAGGCAAAAAATCCTCACATCTCAAAAAACTGCCCTTTCCCTGCAGCCAAAGCTGCTCCAGCTGGAGAAATGTTGTGGTGGCAAAGCACTCAGAGCACCCCCAAGACCTGTGGGGACCCATGGAAAGCTCCAGCACAATAAAATGCTTTTCCTGTTGGAAACATAAAGGCCTGGGGCTTTCTCTTCTATATCTTAATCTTCCACTCATCTTCTTTTACAGCCCAGAGACAACGTGGGTCCAGTGATCTTCCAGAAGGAAAACAAGAGAAAGGAAAATAAAACTCCTTTCACCTTTGCTGCTCCCAAACCTCCTCAGCTCATTATTATTTCCACAGTGAGTCCATTGTGTTTACACAAGCCAAGAGCAACCCAAGAGGCCCCTGGGGCACTCCAAAGGACTCTTGGATCTTTGTAGGCACAAATCTCCATCTTTCCACCCAGAAGAGATGTGCACAGGGAGGACGAGCCCAGCAGATTTTGGATGCTGTGGGATTTGGCACAAAACCTCAGCTCTCACACAGTGGAGACAGCTCCAAAAGCACAGGGAGGTTTAACTCTCAGCAGGATGGGTTATGCCATCGAGGGTGCACGGGGGAAATAAAAGATAAACTGAAAAGTGAAACGGTTTCCCACAAGCAGCAGAAAAGCAGCGGCTCAGCAAGGGGCTTTGTGGACTCGTTCATTTGTGAGACCAGAGCAGCCCAGACCCGGGGGATTCTGCTGAAAATGTTCTGAGCAGGACACAAGAACGAGTGCCTTCAGCACAAGCACTTCCAGCTTTGGTTTTATGTGGGGAACGGGAAGGAGGAAGGAAACAAACGTAATGGGAAGGAGCAGCACAGCAGAGAGAGACAGCAGTGCCAGTGACAGGAAACAATTTATAACTTACTCGGGAGTCTTTTCTGAGTCATTGTTGTGCAGCTCAGGCAGCAGGGCAGGTCTGCCCGGCTCTGTCACACCAGCACACGAACATTCCCAGCTGTTTGGAGCCACCTCTGCCATCCTGAATATTTCAGCGAGCCATATTCACAGTGGTTTGTTCCTGTGCTTAGAGATGAACACAGGCAGTGGCAAAATTCAGATCATGACAACCAAAATAAAAGGAAATGGCTGTAATTCCGTGGAAAATTGTCTTACAGTAAGCAAATAATTATGAGCTGGGATTCACAACTCTTGGTGCAATATGCTAAAGTCAGAAATAAAGATGCAAAAAGGCTTCCCCTAAGATGGGTCTGCACCACTGTTCTGTGCTAACCTGAGGGACTGGTTCTTCAGCCAAACTTCCCCAAGATCCTTAAACAAATCCCAGCACTTAAACATGCATTTGTTAGCTTGAGTGTCCCCTTGAAACTCATGAACCACCACAGAATCATGGTCAGAGAATATTCTGGGTTAGAAGGGACCCATCAGCATCCTCCAGCCCAGCCCTGCCCAGACCCCCCAAAATCCCACCCTGTGCATCCCTGAGAGCGCTGTCCCTGGTGCTGATGGGGTTCGGAGAGATTTCCCACTCTGGTGACAACTAACTGGCTGTGCTGAGTCCAGGAGGAAACTGAAACTGGGAGTTAAGGAGGAAAAACTCCAAGGAAAAACTCCAAGGAAAAGCTCTTCCCTCCCGGTGTGGCTGCACGGGAACAGCACGTTAAACTTACACCCACGAAAACACGCAATAATCAGCCAGGCCGTCTGTTTGCACAGGAATTAAAAGAAATGGTTTAAGGAGGAGAAGGAGAGTCTCAGATATCAGCTCTGCTGGTTTCCCACTCGCTGCCTCCACCTTTAATTCCTCTTCCCTGTGCAGGAAGGAGATGCTCCAGCCTTGCCCTGGCTGTGACCATGGGGACCTGTCCCGGGTGTGTGGGGTGGCAGTGCCAGGAGGGGCTGTGGGGAGCTCAGTGCCTCAATCCCAACCCTGACAGCGTGCAGAGCCACCCCACAGGCTGCAAAGGTGCCAAAAGCTGCCCAAACAGCACTTGGGGGCTCTCTCAATATTTAAAGGATTCTCTAAATCCATCAGGATAAATTCTCCTTAGCTTTCTGGTCTGAACCAGAGAAAACTCCTCAATTCCCAAAATCCGTGAATTTTGGTCTGTGTGGTTTCAGCTGGGACCAAGCACAGGGGTTGTCCCCATGGAGATGGGACCGTCCCCACCATCCTTGGTGGGTGACCACGCTGGAATGCTCCCTTCAAACAAAAACACAAACTCCCAGCCTGAAGCATTAAAATTTAATTACCAGGACAGCTGGATTCGGGCAAGGATCTGACACCGAGGATCTGGAGAAGGGAGCACTGTGAGCTGTCTGGACTGGGGAAATGGATCAAGCCAAAGTTATTTATACACCTGAAGGTGTCACAGACTCTGCTCTGCCAGGCTTGGCTTGCCACACAGCCCCAGCCAGACCTGCAGGACAGACCCTGGGGACAGTCCTGGCCCTCAGCTCCAGGGATTTCGGGAGGGAGCTGGGCCCTGCCATCTGGGTGACCCACATTTCAGTGTCACACGTGGCAGTGGGACAGGAGGACACGGGGACATGAGCACATCCCTTGGCTCAGGGCTGGCATCTCCTCCAGCATCCTGCAGCCGTGACCTGATAGCAGCGAGCGTGCAGGTGACAGATTTGATATTTTCTGTCGGCGATGGAATCCAATCTCACACGAATAATTGTGTTTGTTTTCCCCACGGGTTCCAATCAGGCATAGCCAGCTATCGAAAAAGCCAAATGCTCATCAAATTTGCCTCTTCTCTCGTTTTCAGTGCTGTCGGCTGCAAATCCTTCTCCTGGATGGGTGCTGCAAACTCAAATACTTGGGGTGTGCCAGTGCTCAGTGAATCAGGCCAGAATTGTGGGGAAAAGGTATCTTTAAACTTAGGAACAGGAATTTTTGAACAGCATTTCTGTTACAGCCACAGACAGGAATAACCAAGCAGTTCCACAGCCCACTTTGAGATTCAGCTCAGCCTCCTGCTTAACCCCGGGGGATTCACAGCTGTTTGAAGGGCTGCTGGTGGTGATATTTTCGATATTCACACATCTTTTCCAGGCTCAGGGGACCCTGGTGCCGTGTCACAGCAAAGGGACCCCAGGGTGGCACCGGCACCGCACCCAGCGCTGGGATCGGGGCACCCAGGAGCTGCCACCCCAAAATCCTTCTGGCATGCTCCTGGCAGGGAATTTTGGGAATTTTGGGTGGCGGAGGAAGCGGTGGCTCCGCGGGAGCCGTGCGTGGGGCTCTGTCCCCCTCTGGTGACCGCGACACGCAAGGACACGGCGCGGGGGCTCCGAGGGGACACGGGGATGGCACCGCTGGGATGGAGAAAGGGCAGAAACACGGGAACAGCACGGGAAAGGGAGAGGGAAAAGGGAGAGAAACGGCACGGAATGGGGGAAAATATAGGGGAGAAAAGATAAAGGAAAGAGATGGGAAAAGAGAAGAAAAGACAAAAAAAAAAAAAAAAATAGAGACGAAAAAGACAGAAAAAAAGAGATTGGAAAAGAGA
>NW_026623707.1:443299-474660 GCF_030028575.1 Malurus melanocephalus
AAAAAAAAAAAAAAAAAAAAAAAAAAAAAAAAAAAAAGAACAAGAGGAAAAAACAAAATTAAAGGGGCAAAAAGGGAAAAGAAAAGACAGAAAGGAAAGGGAAAGAGGAAGGGAAAGGGAACTCGAGGAAGAAAGTTCAATTTAAAAAGCTCGATGCCAACCTCCTTAGGTAGGGACAGCTCTGAGGCTGCTTTTGCACCTTCCCCAGTGGGAGCAGAGCAGAGAAGCTGCTCCGAGCCCGAAAATCCCCACAGGAATCAGGGGATGCTCTGCTCCTCCGGGAATTCATTGTCTCTGAGAAGGTTTTTACCTGCAGAGAAGGTGCCTTCACCAGCCTTGAAGGGAAGTTAGCCCTGCTCCACATCTGAGGGATGAGCTCTGTGCCACYCCTGATCCGAGTGAAGGAAAAGGAAAGGCAGGAATGTTCCCACTGGGAGCAAACACCACCCGCAGAGGGAGGTAAACCCCCCGATTTTCCATTTTAAAAAGTCTCATATGAACCTTTTCTTTTTGGCCAGTCCAGGTTTTAAGCCACATAAATCATACTGAAGGTGGGAGCATGAGTGGAGGAAGGATTTACAGAGTGAACCCCTTGTCTATGATTCAACCAGAAAAAAAAATTCACCTCATACTGAGAATTAGCAAACTAAAAATATTTTGTTTGTTTTTCTTTCTTTTTCAAAAAAACCTCACACCATTCCAGGAGATTAATTAGGAATTCATCCAAATGGTCTCCAAACTTTCTTCATTCTTCCAAGTAAAATTTAAAATTTCAAAAATTTCAAAAATTTTGAAAGAAAACTTTTTCACAAATGGCAAAAACCATTGTACCATGCTTGGGTACAGAGAAAATATTGACATTGGTGCCCTAATTGCTTTGTTGACATCATTATCCTGTCATCCTGTAATTTTAAAATTTTAAACCTTCCCTTGTGCTTGAAGCCACTTTTTTTATGGGCAACCCACAAGGAACTTTATACTCCACCATCTTTCCCATGAGCTTCAGCAGATCAAGAGATTTTTTTCTCCCTGGAAAGGCTGTCCTGCAGAAATCACTGAGGGCCAGCCCTGGAGGAGTGGCAAAGGCTCCCACGCTGAGAAATATCACCTCACCCATTCATTTTTCCCTAGTTTCCCTGTTTATAGCCATGCTTGTTTGCTTCATGTGTCATCTGGTGGTGTCCTCTAGTGGTTCCTTCCCGCTCAAGAAACTCCACCTTCCCTGGCTAAAATCACAGCAGCTGCATTGCAAAAGCATTTGGGGGGAGGAAAACCACAAATGTTGTCAGGACTCAAAGGAACAGCAAAATAGATGACATCCTTCTCCTTCATTTACGTGTTTAAAAGTCACAGCAAAGTTCAGTCTGCCCTAAGATGAAGGAAAAATTATGAAAGGTAACAAACAGTAGCATGACTCAATATTTTTGAAGTGATGGCTTTCTATAAATAAGAGGGGAAAAAAGATCAGAAATGGCCAGTTGAACTATTAATTAAAATACGAAAGCAGATAAATAATGAATAGCGGTGTCATGTATTCATTAAGATTCTACAAATGAAAAAGATCTCTCCCAGTTATTCCTTTGATGAATCTAGCCCAAATATACTTGAACTGCAACATGAAAAATTCAGGCTGCTCGTATTTCATTCTGTGTCAGCCAGTCTGAGATCCCCAAATCTCCAAGCTGAGAATTTCAAGGGTCTGATCCCAGCACTGACCCCTTTCTCAGGCCTTGGACAGTCTTAGTCTGGTCTAGAGACAAGAATGTCTTTAACAGAATTAGGGAATCCCAGAATAGTTTGGAAAGGACCTTAAAAATCATTTTAACCCCCAGCCATGGCAGGGACACCTTCCACTGTCCCAGGCTGCTCCCAGCCCCGTCCAGCCTGGCCTTGGGCACTGCCAGGGATCCAGGGGCAGCCACAGCTTCTCTGGGCACCCTGTGCCAGGGCCTCATCACCCTCCCAGGGAACAATTTATTTCCTAATTACACCTATCTCTGCTCAGCACAGTCCCATCAGAGGACAGGATGTATTTTGGGGCTCTGTGAAGTGAAAGGTGGTGTAGAAACAGGGATGTGAATCACTGCTGGAAGGAGGCTGAGGAGAGAGCTGCAGGCTCGTGTCTCCCAGGTAAATCTGCATTTGTGCAGGGCAGGTTAAAGACAGGAAAGAGTGGGCCCATGTGCTGTGCTATATAAATAAATTTGTAATAAATCTGCAGAGGTATGGGTGTGTAACACACTAATGGGGATTTTTTTTTTGTTAAAATGTTTTCTAAAAGCCCCTAAGCCCATCCTGAAGAGCCAGAACCCAGCAGGCCCCTGAAAATTGAAATCCAATATAGGAGCCCTAAGACACCTCAGCACTAAAAGGAAACTCCAAACCCCAAACAACAGCAAAGAAGGCCAGAAAACATAAAACAACCCCAAAAAAAAGATAAAAACACCCCAACAGCCCAACTCCAACCCAATTACCACATCAGCAGCCTAAAATACAAGATGTCCAATGCACAGTGACTTGCTCAATGATGATTATTTATCTCTAACTCACTGAACAAGTCACTGTGCATTGATCAGTGGTGATTATTGGCACATGCTGGCCCTCCCACCCCAGCTGAGGGTTCAAGGCACTGCCAGAGGTGGAGAAAGAGGACAAAGGGTCACCAAAGCCTCCTGCCACAGCCAGGGGATGTCTCAGCCCAGCAAGTGCTCCTGCTCACACAGAGAACGTTTCCTCTAAACATTCCAGCAGGGTTCTGCAGTGTTCCAGCAGTTGTTAATAAAAGCCATGCTTTCCCCCGGGCTTTGTCAGCTCTGCACTTCAAAGCTCATTTTACACACAGGCCAAGGCTGTATTTTAAAAAGCGAATGTTAACATGAGCTCTTTAGTCAGCTGAATAAAAGTATCAGGAGCCCCCCTCTCCTTCCCTCTCCCATCAAATTAAAAAAAAAAGAAATAAAGTAAAACAACAATCTCTTGGCAGCCTGTGATGGATTTGACATTATAATTGTTTTTTTTCAATGTCTTTGCTCCTCTGCTGCGCTCCCAGGGATGCTCCACCACCGTCACCTCTCCATCACCTCTCCATCACCTCTCCACCACCATCACCCCTCCATCACCTCTCTGTGCTCAGAGCTGCAGATTCCTCCTGCTGGGTTTGTGTTCGAGGTGCCCCAGGCAGGACCCCACTGTCACCCCACAGTGACACCACACACCTCTCAGCCTCGAGCTGTCTCCAACACCCCACAAAGTCCCCAAGGGGTGCTGCCTTCAGGCAGGGAGGACAGCTGATCTTTGCTGGCAGGAAAATTCAGGAATTACTTTCCCAGAGCAGAGAGGGTGATCCTATCACCTTCCAATTGATCTTCCTTCTAATTAAAGGGAGTTTAAAGGATAAACAAAGAACATCCCATTCCTGAACAGAGCCACAGGGGGACATTGGAAGGGACAGACAGGACACTTTTTGTGCGGTGGATATAAATCCCAAACTCCGTCCATGTGGATTCTTTCCACTGTAAAACTAAAAATGAGACCACCTGTCACAGACCAAGGAATACAAGTTAATAACCAGCATTCCCAGGGGATATTTGATGGCCTCAAGTTTTTTTTATTAAGCACAAATTGATGCTGATAGATTCCTCAGGTGAGAATGTAGCCCAAGATTTGATACCCAAGTCCTGGTGGGTTTTACCTCATACTTCCTGTTCAGATTGCTGATGTTTCACTCTCTTCTTCACTACCAAGCAAACAATTACTCTTGAAGCCGTGAAATCAAAAGAGAATTAAAAGGAAAATAAATTACTAGTAGTTATTTGGACAGTTAATTACAATTATATGCATGTATATTAAGCTTATATTTACTGTAATTACTGAATAATTTATATCACCGTGGAGGTGACAGAAATTGTGTAAAGAAATGAGGATGATTTAAAATTAAGTGCTTGGAATGTCTGAGAAGCATTTTTTAAGATACGTTGAAAGATTCTAAATTTAATTATAGCACTAAGTTACCATACGCTCTGTTTGGGTTAATATTTTTTCTAGCAATTAGAAAGCAGTTGATGATGCAATTACACTTCCATGTATAACTTTTGTGCAAGCAATAGAATTTTTTTATTAACAAATAATCAGAAGTCATAATATGTGAGAAGTAGTCATATTAATTTTTTTTCTATCATTCTCCCCAGATACATTTTGTAGCTCCGGTGCAGGTCTCTGCATAACAAAAAGGTAGGGTGGAGTAGGAAAAAAAGGGAAGGAAAAGAGTCAAGACAACAATTAATGCATGGCAACTTTCCTCAGAAAGGATTATCCCAGCCTCCATCACAGGAGTGTCTGGTCACGGGGAATTTTAAATGAAGAACAGTATCACCCATGAGAGCAAGAAGATTAAAAGGCAAAAAAAAGCCACAATAAAAATTCCTAATGACATTTTGTTTGTTTTCCAAATCTCATGATTCAAAGATCACGATTCAGTGGGTTGTGGGGAAGGTTGGCTTCTTTTTTTTTATTATTATTATTTTTTGTTTCCTATCCCATTTTAGCACTGGAGCTTTGGAGCAGCAACTAAAACGCCTCTGGAAAAAATTATCTTTAGGCTTGGCCAGGGCCAGGTTTCCTCCCTCAAACATCCAAGAATCTGCCCTGGCTGCACCAAGCTGATCCTAACCAAGCCAGACTGGAGCCTGGGACAAGAAAGGCAGAGGTGGCATTTGAGGAGAGATCCAAAGGAAACGACTCCCAGGTCACCCTAAGGCTGGAATATTCTTTCCAAGAGCTGGAAGGTGGTACCAGCTCTGCTTCCCCCTCTTTTTGCTTTTGCTTTTCTGCTTGGACCAGACAGGGCCAGGCTGCCCAGCCTGTCCAAACGCCAGTCAGCCCTGAAAAGGGTCATGCAGATAATTAAGAACAGTCAGAATGGGAATAGTTGAGATTTATCAGTGGATCAGAAAATAGGAAATGAAAAAAAATTAAAAATCAAAGACCAGCCCATCATTCACCACTAATAAATGTTTCTCCCTGGAAAATATAAATCTAATGCAGAGAAGAATTCATGCCCATCCATCACGGTGCTTGTGCAGCATCGCTCCCTGTTGTACCCTGGGATGGCAGGATCCCAGAGATGCAGCAGTCCATCACTTCTGAAATGAGCAAATTCTCCTTAAATCTTCATCCCACTCTGGCTTCCCCTGCTCTTCCACAGCAACTGCACAACTCCACTGAATTCCCTAACATCCTTGCTGTTGACTTCCATGAAGAGCAGAGAGCTTCAGGACTGCTTTGGGATCTTCAGGGGGCTCTGACAGTCTCAGGTCTATTTTACTGAAAGGTGCAAACTATTATAAAATATTTAAGCAGCCATTTAACCCCTGAAGCTCAGGGGCGGGGACTGGAAATCATCACCAGGCTCCTCTCCAGAGCTGCCTTTGCAAGCACCTGGATCATTGCAGCAGCCCTTCCCTCAGTAACCATCATCTGGCACTGCAGATCCTCCCTGGCAGCTCTGGGGTGCCACCCCCACACCCTCAGAGCATCCCTGGCAGCTCCAGTTTGCTAATTAAGCACTGCTCACCCAGTGATTGGGCAGATGTGGTGCTGGGCAGGTTTTCCATCTGCTGACACCAGTCTCCCTGCTCTGCCATTCACCTGGAAGGGACAGCAGTAGGTACTAATTTTGGTCACTTTTGTTTACTGCAATTTACAGGTTCAAATATTTATTTTATTGAGGGTTACTGCAGTTCTAGAATGGCAGCATTCAAGGAGAAAAATATATTGATTGACCAGAATAAAAAGAACCCTAGCATTTTCAATTMTAGCTATTAAACAGAACATCCAGATTATCATGTCTTCCCACAATATACTCATAAATATACTCCACTATACTTGGAAACAGGCAGTTGTTGCTGCCATGGTTAATGGCCAGCACTCAGGCTGTGAAAAAGTAGAAGAGGAGCAGCCAAACACCCTGACCCCGGTGCCCTGCAGCAATTATTCCTTTCCCCTTCATGCCCGGAGGTGTGACCAGCTAAACAGACAGGGAATTGGTGCAGAGAGCAGATCCGATGGGTAACTGGGATGGAAGCATCGACAAAACGGTCTGAAATTGCTCTGGCAGGAGTGCCTGGAGGCACAGGGCAGGCATGGAGCAGCTGAGGTGCATTTACAAGGAAACACTGAATTGTGAGGGGAACAAGGCAGGGCACGGTGAACATGAGGGCAAAGCAGGGCTGAGGGGGAACAGCCTGGGGCAGAGAGAGGGGGAAAGTGCAGAGAATCAGAAGGAAATGAAACAAAGCAGAATGTCCAGAGCAAGGCAATGAAACGAGCCAGATGTGCTCTCCACAGGGATCAGGAGAGCTGCAGCAGCCAGGGTGAGACCAGCTTGGACCAGATGGTGAGGGGGTAAACCTGGGATTTAACAAAGAATCAACCTCCCTGGATTCAAGATTCCTCATGGAAAGGGTGGACAGGCACTGGGACAGGCTGCCCAGGGAGGTGGGGAGTCTCCATGCCTGGAGGTGCCCAAGGAAAGCTGCAAGGGGCACTCAGGGCTCTGGTTTAGCTGGCAGGGTGGGCTTTGGGCACAGGTCAGACTCGATGGTCCTGGAGGATTTTCCCAACCTCAATAACTCCGTGGTTCTGTAACAACAACGCAGTGCAACTCGAGGAACACCCCCAAATAATCCCCACAGCTTCACCTGCTGCTCCAGGGAAATCCTCAGTGCAAAGACAGTCAGAGCACAGCCAGAGTCCAGGCTGCTCCAAAAGGCAGCGTCCCTGATGGAGACAGACTCGAGAATCTGCTCCAGATGGGAGTTTGAGATTCTGGGATTCAACCAGGACCAGCCTCCAAGAGTGACTGTGATATTTACAGATTGAAAACCAAAACCACCAGCACCATGCCCTTYATTTACCCACCCAGCAGGATTTCGGGTAGTCTGACACCTTCCTACAATTGSTGACTTGTCCTCTGTTTCCTCATGTGAGGTTTCCTTGTGTGYGTTTTGTCAGGGAATCCCGACAAAGCAAACACTTTTGAGTCTTCAAATAAAACCCCAGGGGTTTTACAGAGAATGAGAGGTTCAAACAAAGTCTTGAAATTTTGTGTGAGAATGACCTGAACAGCAKCTGGAAGCACAGAAAACATTTGCAGGCAAAGGAGTGCTGAGCCAGGCAGTTTAAATGACTCCAACCTTATCTGAATGAAGGTCTGAGAAGAAGTTCTCCTAACTTTTCTTAACAAATTGGAACAGATTACTGAGGGATGTAGGAGCTTTTCCATCATTTCATATCTTTCAAAGGAGATTGAATTTTATATACACATACACACATATTTTCATTCCAGGTCAACCAGAAGTTTTTGGGGTGAAATCCTATGACTTGTGTTGGACRAGAAATCAGCCTGGTTTAGAACATTAATCCCCCGTTTCTCTAAAAAACCCGTGGCYGAGCTAATAACTTCATTTGGAATAGGGAAAAAAAAGGCTTTATTTTAATTATGACAGCAATTCAAGCTCTGAACATACTGAAATCCAAGGCACAGCTATTACACACTAAATAAGAATATACAATCACTGAAGTTTAAATAGTATTTRATTGCAGTTGTAAGTAAATTGTGGGATGCTGTATCACCATTTTAAAAATCCAGTTTTTACCTGATAAAGAATATGAACCAAACAAGAATCTAAAATCTCCCAAGTTCCTGAGAAAACACASAGATTTTTTTACAATGAATTCCCGTGAGAAAACAGTGCCTATTTTAAATAGAGAATAAAGTTTCCTGACACAAAACCAGTTCTGGAGGCTGAAGAATTCCAAGAACACTTTTCATTTTTGCCCATTTTGAAGTTCTCACACCAGAATTTTCAAGTTTCACATTCTTTTTCCCATCAGCTTTTGGGAACTTTGGCTCAGATCAGCTGGGGWRGCACAAGGGTCACCATGAATCCTGCACTGTTTCACAGAGCATAAAATTTAACAGACCCAAAGAATRTGATGGCAGGGGCCATAAATATAAAAATTAACTACGGGGGCACTCTGTCRTTAAACAGGGATCAAGGAACAAGCGGAAAAGCTGGCGTTGGCTCAGGAAGCTGTCACAGTGATTGAGGTAATCAGTGAACTGTGG
Source organism: Malurus melanocephalus (assembly GCF_030028575.1). NCBI lineage: Eukaryota > Metazoa > Chordata > Aves > Passeriformes > Maluridae > Malurus > Malurus melanocephalus. Next base: position 451,428 of record NW_026623707.1, read on the forward strand.
TGATGAGTTTGCTGGCTCACAGGGGCCACGCTGCCTTTGCACAGCCCTTCTGTGCCTCGTGTCAGCTTTGGTGTTTCTGCAAGAGCACAGCACCCAGCAGCTGCAATTCACACCTGCAGAAAAGCCCAGGCTGCCATGAAGATCTCAGAGCAAATCCTRTTTTATTAACAAACATCTYACAAACACATCTGAGCTTGCCCTGYGCTCCCCAGGCTTGAAAACCCAGCTGGGAAGTCTCTCATTAGAGAGCGAATAGATGGAATAGATGAGGCATCTTCCAAAATCTGGATTTCTTTTACTGACCAGTTCAAAAGCTGAGTTATTTGGGAGGTAAAGTCCCAGTTCTGCAGAAGGAACTCTCACCCCACAGCACCCAGGGGCTGCAAAATAAAAGCTCCATCACCTGTGGTACCCGAAATGGCTCATCCTGACCCAGCAAGGAACTGCACAAAGGGGAAGGACTGGAAACAAAAGCAYTAAACTGGGAGACAAAGCCCCAGATTGGCTGACAAGATACAAAAGAACTTGACTTGCTTGAAAATAGTCATGCCCAGGCTGGGAGCCACAGGGCAGCAAAGAGCAGGGAAATGTGAGGAAACAGCAGGCAAAGGGTACAAGCTGGGGGTGAGGAGGTGGATTTTAGCCTCTGTTGGGGTGGATGAAGGGTGTGAGATGAGATCCCAAGTGTCAGGTCACATGATGAAGGGAAAAGTGAGGAATATCACAAGGTCTCCTGTACCCTACAGAATTCCTTCTTCAGCCACCCTAACTACATAAGCCTCTCTCAGAATGAAAATTAAGTTCCTTTTTTTTTTTTTTTTTCAAATAGTAAATCAGGATGTTTAATCAAAGTATTCATTTGGCAGTCCAAATAAAGACCTGAGCATCTTTTGAGAAGGAATTAGGAGATCTCAGAAAGCTGCAGCTGGCCCAAGAGACTCCTGCACCAAGAGCCAGTTTGCCAAGGAGACACCACTGAGAGTTCTTAACTCCCAGACCATGTGAGAGCCTACAACACCCTCTCCTCATTTCCTGTGCTAAAAAGCTGCTTCTGAAGGAGTCACTGTGCTCTCCTGATGAATCAGCTTTCATTTCTGGTATAACTTCTTATGCCACGTTTAACACGTGGCTTTGTTCTCCAGGACATACATTTCAGATATGTCAGCAAAATTTGGGATTCACCTCATGAAAAGCAAAACTTTGTCATTGGAAGGTGGGTGCAAATGGGGGCAGAGGAGAAATGCTCCCACTTTAACGAGTTTTATCAGTGTGAGGAGGGACAATAGCAGCCCCAACACTCCAGGACACCTCACAGCAACACCTGGACCAAGGTGGGCAGTGCTGTTGCTGTATTTAGGGGCTGGAAGGACTTCCCAGGCTCATCCAAAATTCCTAGAGACGAACAGGGAATCAACCCTGCCTCTCCCATGAGGAAAAGTCCCTCCTGTTCTCCCTGGTCCTACATGCTGCTCTCACATTCTGAAACTCATTCTCTGTGCCTCGCACTGACTTCACAATTTTGTAAGTACAAAACATTGCACGTGCACTTTATCTTTGAAATTAATATATTCACTTTTTATACTTTGTATGTACATTGGAACCACGTTKGGAAACAATGAAAACTCTCTTGCTGTGGCCACCTGAAGCCCCAGATGTTTTCTCCACTTTTCCCATAACTCACAGCCAAGTTTGGGCTCCATCCCAGCCTCTGCCCACAATGAGACACTGAGGGCACTTCAGAGAAAGGTGTTTTGTGTTTAAAGGGCAGCCTCTGAACAGATGCCAGCAYGGAGCAGTTAAATGCAAGCCCACAGTGATGCTGCACCTGCCAGTGCCATAAACCTGCAGCCAGGGYTTGCTCTGAAATAAATAAAAAACAACCACAAAACAACAACAACAAAAAGAAAGCGAGTGGAATATGTGGTGTATTTTACAACACCCAGGGAGAAAGAGGAGAGATAATAAATCTGGGAGCTAGTAGCCACAGCAACAAATTGCATTTCTCCTCTGGATGGYTTTTCCCTTCCAATCAACAGCAATTACTGGGCACCTCAGGGTAATCCAACAAAGTTTATGTCGCTTCTATGGTAAAGTTCTTTTCCCAAGACTAATTTATTCCACGTCTGCAAGGTGCTGATTCATTGCAGCACRTTACTGGGGGTCTGATCATGACAGCCATTGAAAACACAAAGAGAAAAGCCCTGGACACAGCTCGTCCTGCTCTGTTGGTTGGGGTTTYTCTGATGCCAATTAAATCCCAGCACACTGAGCTTGGGAGAGAGATGCCTTCCCTGACTCCTGGGAACAGGGGAAAGGAAGCAAAGATAAAAGTGTCTGGGGGATGCACTGGGGGGTGAAAGGAAATGTAGGCTCGTACCTGACAAAACCAGTCTCAAAAAAGGGTGAGAAACTGGGTGTGTGCTGCTTGAGAAAAATAATAATGAAGGAATGGCTGTGCTTCCTTCTGCTCCTCAAAGGCTCACTCCAAACCACTCCAAACTCTCTCTGTGCCACTGCAGCGCCTAAAAAGCATGTAGGGATCTGGTTTCTATAGTTTTTATCCTAAAAGACTTTGTGGAGGACTAGGGTTGATGTGCTTTCAAACCATCCACGTGGACACACCACGATCACACAGCCACACATGGGAAGGGCAGCTCAGCACTGGACAAGATTTAGAACACACTGCCCTGTCCTAGGGCATGGCACAGCCCCTGGGCACCTTCCCTGGGCTTTGGAAGGGCTTTGAGGCAGAAATTAATGCAGAAGGACAGAGGGAGGACTAAACCACAGCAGACCCTGCCTGCTCCAATGTGACCCAGCAGCTGTCACTGCTGCATTTTAACCACATTTGCTTTTTCTCCCATTCAGTCCCTTTACTCCCTTCAAGGCTTTCTTTTTCCCCTGAAGGTGCTGTGCTCCCATGGACCCAACAGCATGACCTGTTGACGCAAATGTTTTCCTGTGACTGGGGGGAAATCCTGCTGCCCAAAAAAGAGATTTCTCACCCTGAAACAAAGTCCCTCCAAGGCAGCACAGCTCCCAGCAGGCAGGGACAGCCCTGCAGGCTGCAAGGAAAGCACTGCCTGTCCTAAAGAGAAGGAGAGGGGGTGGAAGAGCCATCTCTACACCACAGTTCATGATGGAAGCTGACACAAGGAATTTGTCTCATTCTCTAAATATTTTTCAGGGAWGCTGAGGGTTCATCTCTGAACCAGGATAGGAATTCCCAGCAGGATGAAGAGCTCTGTGCTGACATCCAGCAGCAATCATGTCCTGTCAGTACCTGCAGGGAGCAGGAGCCCTGGTGATCCACAGCCACAGCGTCACCCATGACAGCTGAACAYGGGGATTTATTTTCTATAAACACATTCCTGACTGCCCCTGAATCCTGTACAGCACCTATCCCATTCTCCTACCATTCCTAAATGTGTGTGGAGCTGGCAGTGTCCATCCATTCCTGTCCAGGGGTGCCCCTGGCTCCTCTCCCACGTAGAACACACCACCTGTGTATGAACTTATTGCTGATAATTCATTATATTCATTATATTCACCTTATTGCTGATAATCCATTGTATTGATCCATCAAACAGCAGCTTCACTTGGCTCCCAAAAACCCCTTTGGCCAGGACTTTCAGAATGGAGCTCTCCTTCCTGCTGCCTTTTATAACCATGGCACATTTTCATGCTAAATTGGCCAAACACTGATTTCTCCAGGGAAAAGGAATCCTAAGCTCAATCAGGGTCCTGGAAATACACCCAAAACCAAGCATTAAACACAGAAACCTCTTCCCCTTCCTCTTCTGAACAGGCTCTTCAAGCACTCAAGCAATATTTTTCTGCCAAAGAAGTTTGCTGCCTCTCCCTCCAAAAAKTCTGAGCCTGCTTTAATCTACCCCCAAAGCACCCCATCCTGCTGCTGCTGAAATTAATCGATGTGTTTACCTTTTCATCCAGTGGGATGAAAATTAAGCCCTAAAAGAGGCAGACAATCACCCTGCAGTCCATATGCACGTAGGGAATGCTGCAAGCAGGATTGAAAAGGACCTTCCCATTTATCTTGGTGCTGCCTGGGCTCCATCTSCATATAATTGCTTGTGTCTACAGATGCTGCAAGGCTCATCAAAGGCTGAATTCTTACCCACAGCAGCTCTCCCTTTCAACTGGCAGGAAATTCTCATTGCTTCACAATCGGTGTGCAGCAATTTAGCATTTAATAATTCAAATTGCGACACGGTATTTGATGGAAAACAGTCATTATGGATTTATAACACAATGCAGGTAGCTGAAGTACACAGATTTCGGTGTTTTGGGAAATGGGGCTGTTTTCAAACAGAGCTAATCCTATAACAAAAAAAAATATCCATAGTATTATCCATAATCTTTTACTCATGCATGCATCTATGGGGTTTGGTTGATTCCCTCCCCCTTCTTTTTAATGCTCAAAAAACTGAGTTATAGCAGAACATTTTTCTGCACTCTGAAGCTGATTTACATACTGTAAATAACTGTGAATGCAATAAAATTGTGGTACAAATAACATGAAATAATGCCTCAATTTGCAGTTGTTTTACATCAGCGTAGTTTATGGCAGTGTTTATTGTAGAGTTCGGAACAAACAAATAAATAAATTAAAAAGACAAAAAGAAAGAATAAAACTTCTCCAAGCCCCAGACCCCAGCATGGCCACTCACCAGCACTGAGGTCACTCATTGCTTTAAAACAAATTTAAAATCAGAGATAATAAATGATCCAGCACCTGAAGGGAGCCTACAAGAGAGATTGAAAGTGTATTTACAAGGGGCTGGAGTGACAGGAGAGGGGGGAATGGCTTTAAACTGTCAGAGAGCAGGGTTAGAGTGGATATTGGGAAGGAATTGTTCCCTGTGAGGGTGGGGAGGCCCTGGCACAGGGTGCCCAGAGAAGCTGTGGCTGCCCCTGGATCCCTGGCAGTGCCCAAGGCCAGGCTGGACGGGGCTGGGAGCAGCCTGGGACAGTGGAAGGTGTCCCTGCCATGGAATGAGATGATCTTTAAGGTCCTTTSCRACCCAGGAACTTCCTGGAACACAGAGGGCAGGAGGAGACTTTCTCTAAACTCTCCTTTCCTTCTGGCACTTCAGAAAGGCAGAACAGAGCCTTGAAACGATGGAGTGCAATTTTCTCCTGCCTTTAAGCACACAGTGAGATGTAAATAGTCGCTTCCAAGAGCTTAAAACCCCAGGGAGGCAGATAATAAGCAATTACTCTAACCAGATAGCACTGCTGTCTAAAAATTAATTTCTGTGCTAACATCCCACCCCTAAAGTTTCAAACTTCAAAGCAGAGTGTCTTCTGAGAGAAGATACACAGGTGTACAATTATATTTCCCAGACTTCTGTCTCGCTCTGCTCTGCTGGGACAYTTAATCTGCCCACTGGGAGCAGAAACAGCCCACGATGGCCCAACCCACACATTCCCTGGGCACATGTACCTTCAGACAAGAGCTGCTGCTGGAGTTTAAAGCACTGCACTGATAGAAGCAAATTGATCCTGTCGCTGCAGCATTCCTGATGTGCTTAYTGCCACTACAGATTGCCTTTATTATCTCTGCCGGTATTTACAAATCAATTTAATTTTTTTTCTTTTTTTTTTTTTTCCAGAAAATAATTATTCTCCTCAAGATCTGCTCAGGCACTGTGCTATGTAGCATCCTCAGACACCACAGAAATGGGATAAGAGAASCATCAAAGATGGAAGAGTTGGGAACACAACCACAGGAGCCTGTTCCTCTGAGCAGCTCCTCTGCTCACACTGAGGTCACAGGCAGCAGTGACAAAGCTGACACTGATGCTCCAGGGCTGCTGGCCCACCAGGAGATGCTTCATCCTCATGGCTTCACACCATGAAAAATATTCCTCCCCTTTTCTCTGAATTCAGGGATGTGATCCGGAAGAATGGCATCAAACTTCAATGGTAAATGTTACAGAATCCCAGAAGGGTTGGGGTTGGAAGGACCTTAAAGCTCATCCAGGGCCACCCCCTGCCATGGCAGGGACACCTTCCACTGTCCCAGGCTGCTCCCAGCCCCGTCCAGCCTGGCCTTGAACCCTTCCAGGAACCCAGAGACAGCCACAGCTGCTCTGAGCAACCTCCCTCCACTAAAATTCCTCAGAAAAAGAAGAGCRGTTCTAGGGTTTCATGTACTCTTTTTATTTCATCCTACTTAACCATGAAATATAATCAAAAGAATTGAAGACAAAGAAACCATTTTTAACAGCAGCACTTTGGATTTACAGGTCTATTAGTTGGGTGTTATTTATAATTAATGATCCTGTCCYGGTCAGTCTTTCTTACATCTGAAGTACTCTGAGACATGTACAAATGCACCTAAATAATCATCCCAGGCACCCAGAGACACCTTTTATCATTTATTTGCTGACGTTTTCTGACAGCAAAATGTTGAAAACARATATTGGGTTTCTACATATGGATTTAGTGTCTACCTTGATAAATCCTTACAKTGGCAAACTTGTTCCACAATTACTGTGCACTCCTTAAAACAGAGAGATTGAAAGGCAGCTCATTTGTAGGGAGACAGTGAAGGTACTTTGGAAAATATCTATTAATTTGTGATATACTGGGAAAAAACCTCCACACCAGATGCTCTCCCACAGCCCACCCTGATGTTCTGTTCCCTGCTCYTTAACATTCACCACTGAGAGCAACAGAACTGGAAACTGCATTAGCAGTAAATTTGAGCCCTGAGATCTCATATTTTATGTCTTTGCCAAACATTCCCTTATATTTTTTCCTGCAGCTCAGGATGTTTGCTGCCCTTTATTTCAATTAATGATGTCACAGTCAGTATATTCTYCCAACAAACTCTTAAATTAACTACCTCACTCTTCCTTCATTTTTTTATTCACAGAAGGGAAGAMGAAAATAAACCCAGCAATCCGATGCACTTAACTCTTTATGATTTCAAATAAAAGCCAGAAAAATGATTGTAATGTTTCACCAGCCCCACCATTTAGCCAAAAAGCACACTGTACATCTTAGTTATGTCATGTTTTATTCCTCAGCCTGTGAGGATGCTGCAGAGCGATGCATCCAGGATAAAAGAAACAAATATAAAAAATGAGAAACCAGCAGCAACTTGAAGTCGGGGATTTTTCTGCTGCTTAACGCCTCCACAAATAACCCTGTTCTTCCCCCTGCTTTTAAAAACAAAGGTGCAACACAGGGAAATAAAAAATGCCATCTGAAGCTTTTATTTCCAAGCCCATGGAAGCAGCAGTTTTTCATCCTCAGCTCTCTCCGTTCCAATCCCTGTCACGTCCTGTCCCCTGACTGACACTCACGTCGGGGAGAAGGTGAAACCTTCAGACAAACAGGCTGCAGGAAATCTYCCCTCACACCCTCCTTGTTCAGTATTTACACAGATCTTTCTTMGTGAGTGGACCAGCAAGTAGGGAAAATGGTCTATCAGGTGATTCCAAACTTTCCTCCACCCCTTTTCCAGCAGCTTTTCCTCCCTCTTCTGAGCAGCAGTCACTACTTCTCCCCTTCCACCCTTTCCTGGTCCTCCTAAAGTTTCCTCCCAGAATCTCCTGCACCAAATCTGGCAGTCAGCATCAGCCTTTCCACCTCCCACTCCCCCACCTTTTGTTCATTTATTTTAAGGGAAACTTTGGGTTAAATAAAAAAAAAAAAAAAAACCAAACCAACAATAACACAATAAATGCCAACAGTTGAAGAAACAGAGTGGGAAGGGGATTGATGCCACTACCAAAACTGCACCAGAACATTCCAGGGCATTCCTTGTTGATGGGGAGCTGCCTCCATTCCCCTCAAAGCTGAACTCAGCATAAGGAATGTCCCTGTTGCTTCTTTTCAGGATTCCCACATCCAGGAAAGCTCAGAGGTTTCATGCAAGCCAATCTGATGAGCTGAATCCAGCAGACACAGAAATTTCTGTTTCTRGTACCAGGGGTTGCAGGGGGCAGATTTAACAGTAAGCCCTGAGGACTCCAAACAAAGATGAAAAAATAGGATAGCAGGTGTTTAGGGGAGCCTGGCTTGACTTCCCCAGGGTTGTGTGCAGGCTGCACTGAGGATCTGGCCACAACCTCACTGCACACTCCTGCTCTGACCTCTGCTCCACCCTGCCCAGGGAAACTCCCCACCCTCACCAGGCTCATTTCAATCACAATTCCTTTTCARTGCCTTTTTTTTTTAAGGAAAAGCACAGCTGAAATCTATCACAGCAGCCTCATGGCCACAGACCCATTATTCTGCTGGTTTTATGGCCATGGCTCAGGAGCTGGGTTGCCCTGTGCACARTGAGGAATGGCAGGAAGGTTCATGAATCACTCCAGGCACCATTACCTCTCCTAGGGACTGAGAAATGGGACAGGAGCACAGAGCCAGCCCTTCCCACTGCCCACACAGAGGGATTTGCTGCTGCTTGGGATCACCCACAGAGAGGAGCACATYCCTCCAAAGGTCCCTTTGCAATGCCTGATGTCCCCAAGGTGGCATCCAACCTCCTCCACAGGCACCAAGTCCCTGAGGTGGAACTGCCACAGGAGCCTGGCACAGCAGCTTCCAGAGAACAGCAGCAAATATTTTCCCAGAGCTGACAGGTTCATTATGCATTGAAATATTTTTTAATTATGCCCCTTTCACAGCCCCAYGAGTGGCACACGAGCCTCTGTTGTCCTCTCGTGGATGGTTTGCCTGCTACAGGAGCAGCTGGGATCACAAAGACCTCTCAGGTCAATCTTTTATTGCAGACAAACACATTTTATACACCCCTTAATAAATGTTATCAACGCTGTCTGTAAAAACTCGTTAGGTTAATGTGGTGCTATTTTTAATAAAGCTCAGAGAGCTAGAATTTAACAGCAATTACGCTGTATAAACATGAAACAGCTCTGAAATGATGGGAGCCAGAGCTTGGTGTCAACCCAAATTCACAGCCCCAAACCTCATCCCTGGGAGTCAGGCTGACTTTTTGGTCCTGCAATTACATCCCCAACCCTTCCCAGCAGCGATTCCATGCTCTCAGAAGATTCAGATCTGCTCCTGAGTGAAGGGTTTGGCTTCCACATCACAGCCTGCTCTGCACAGACTCCCCTAAAGCCTACAAAACTCAGACTGGAGGCATTCCCAGCACATCCCCACTCCAGAACTCAAAATGAAACCACATTGTTCCCATCGGGGTCAAGTGCTGAGGCACTTGACTCAAAAATAGTTAAAAATAGCTAAAGCTTCCTCTTCAATGAGATTTATGGACAAGCTGCAGCTCAGCTCRTTTTAAGCTGTAAAACCCCCTTTGTGACAAGGTGTCTTTAGGGGCTGGTTAACTTCTCGCATGCACTCGGGGAATTTCACCTCCATCTAAACACTATAAAAGGAGTCATCCAGATGGAGATGAGATCACAGCCTCAACAAAGAGCTCTRAGCAGAGAAAATGGAGATTTTTATTTTCCTTCCCGTGAGCACTTCATTCCATAAACTGGGGTGTATAAGTCAAACTGAAAGCAGAGAGTTCAGACTCTATCCTGGCTTGCAGAAGCAGAAAACAAAACATAGAATTATTGGGGTTTTAAGTGACCTTTAAAGCTTTTCCACTCCAAAGCTCCTTATTGTAATGAGCAGGAACACCTTCAACTAGATTTAGTTTTTCAGGACCCCAACCCAGAAGAAAGACAGACACCACCTCTCTGAACASCTGATAGGAACCAAGCATTTATCTGAACTTCCTCAGCTTATTTCCAACAATAATTTCTATTTTCATCAGCATGGACATCTTGTAAGGCTGTTTCCATATTCTATTAACCTCTCTAAAACCTTCGTGCTCAGCAACCTGGCAACTGTCACACACATTGCACAGCCAAGAAAACAAAAGGCCACAGTTTAAGCAAAGTTGGTGCTGAGTCCTCATTAGCCAGGTGTTGGCAGGACTTTATTAATGGCAGTAATTAGTAGGAAAAAAAAAAAAAAAAGTTCAGTGGTGGCAGTAGAAAATTTCACCACTTAAATATTCATTGTTATCGACTCCTCCAGCTTCCCAGGGCAAGTTATCTTATTATCTCCCTTTGGGCCAGCCCCTCGGGTCAGCTTGGTGAAGGTGAAAGGCTGGAAATGTTAAATTCCTTTCAGAAAGCAGCAGAACCCTGTGCTAAGACAAATGACCAGCCCTCAGAGCCCTGAGCACGGCCCCTGGCTCTCCCAGGCATCAGGGCAATCTGAGCATGGCCAGCATGTGATGCTCTTTTCTTTGGCCTTTTAATTCACAAATGACAGTAAAGCAATAAGGAAGACCCAGAGAAAAGCACTGATTATAGCAACAATGCCTGAACAGAGAAAAAGGACAGCCCATAAAGTGCTCTGTGATTGCCTCATGAATTGAGGTCATCAGGGAAACCTGGAAAGTTTTGTAGCAAAGGCCCTTTAAGGGGAAAGTGGGAAAATGAAAAAWAAAAATCCAGGGCAAAATTCTCAGTAAACTCTGTCTCCATTTGTGGATGTTTGACTTTCAGAGAGTTTAGATTATCAGAAAAACCTGATTATTTAAACCTGCTGAAGTCCAGGGGAAGCAGAGGCACAGACTCTTGCAAATCAAGATGTCCTGAGCTGTTCACCCATAGAACTCACTTTTACCTCTCAGCTGTAAGAGACAGAGGCAGCTCAGAGGCTGTGGTTTGGTGAATTATTTGAGTTTAGTTAGACTGGGATGCAGCAGAAGTCATTCCACTAGAAATTGTGGGATTCCACCTGAAATTGTGACTTCACAGTCAACATCTGATTGACCTGATAAATGTCACACATACTAAATCCACARTCCCAGCATATTCAGTACACAGGTRCTCCAGMCMTGGGCATTGAAAGTGAAATATCTGCTCTGATTCCACATACCTTTGGCCTGCTGACCGTGGCAGCTGCTGCTTTGAATCTCATTTCCATCCAACAGCACCCAGAAATGAGGACAAAACCCACCAACTGCTAACCCATGATGGTATTTATCTCCCTGGGTTGGTTTGATTTTTTTTTTAGAAAGCACCCCCAGTGTCTCATTATTAATTCTCGTGACATTAATTCCTCTATCAGCATGCAATCAGACAGATCCATGCCAAATTCTGTCATCCCTTAGAATGATATTCTACGGGCCTAAAGAATTTTTGATATCAGATTTGTGATTTTCAGAAGTCAGCCAAGTCTCCTGTGCTGTTTTTTTCTCCCACCTCTGCACATGGGATGTGCTCTGCTGTGTCCTGGTGGTTCTGAACATCACAACACAATAACTGTTAAGTGTTGGAGGGGGAAAGCAAAAACCCACGGTTTTATGGCTTAAAGTAAATGCTGGTCTGAGAGCAGCACTTGTGAGGAGAGGCTGAGCAGGTCTGACCTCTCCACAGCCCTGTAATTTCTCYTAAGAGCACTCTCCCAAACCCAGGCATTGGGGAAGGAGAGCAGGGTGATGGATACACTGGTGGGCAGCTCAGGAAAGGTGGCACTGACTGGAAAATGCCAGTCCAGGGCTGAGTGTAAACAGCTGCAGAAATGCAGCTCTTAGGGGAGGTGGTGCTGGTTTAAAAAGCTTCTATAAAAAACGAGGAGCCATTGGGTGAGGTCATTCCATCCCAGGAGTTGAGATGTTTCCACAGATTTAGMGGATTTCACACGCTACCCTTTAAAAGTCTCTGTTACCTGAAAGGATTTAAGACAAAGCAATTCCATTTCCCATCCCATTAGATGTCCTGCAATACCTCTATATTTKTTGTTCTGTTTGCAGCAGGTTTTCACTTCCACAGTGCATGATCTGTTCTCTTTTGTACCTCTGCCTTCAACTCTGTTGAACGTGGTCTGCAATAATATTTCAAATTTTTGCTGGAAGGTTGGTTTAAATGAAATATAAAAATGGGAGAGGCTGGAAATGCACACAGTTCCTGCAAATGAAAAAAAAAAGAGCTTTTCCACTGTCACCTGGGCTGGAAAAGCACTGCTCCCTGCCTGGCATTAGGCATGCAGAGCACTGCCAGCCAGCAAAGCTCCCGAGACACCATCTGTGCACATAATAAAGAGCGCTGGGACTTTTGTAACATAAATGATTGAATTTGCTTTCTCCTTCCCTTGCAGTGGGAGCATGCCAGCTATTAAGTGCCATAAGAACTTGCCACACTACCTCTGAATGTAAAATTTATCTTTGATTCATGCCCTCTCCCACCTCTGCAAGCAAAGCTGGTGTTGCTGCAGGAAATGTTATTTTGTCTGGGCAGAAGTGAGTTTACCTGCCTGTCACATCCACCTGAACCAAGAGTGCAGTTATGAACCACACAAAGCCTCAACTGCTTTTGGGACTTGTCTTATTCTTCCTTGACAGTGGCACAAACTCAAAGTGACCGTTGKGTTTGGACAGCTCTCATAAAAATTTCAAATTTGAGCACCCAGCCCCAGCTCAGTGAGAAGGCTGAGAGGCAGCACCATTCATCTCTGTCATRTTATGAACTTCTGAGCCTTGCTTCGCTCCAGCACTCTCCTGTCACTTCTCAAATAAGAAGGGAACTTCAGATTTCTTCAGATTGCCTGTATTTTGATACTATAAATAAATAAATTGTGTTTGTCAGCCACATGCACCAGAAGCGTTGCCCAGCAAGTGACCCTTATCAGACCTGCTTAGGATTRTAACGACAAATTTCCTACAAGGTTAGAATTTTGTATCTGGCGTGCCTACATCAGGATAAAGAGGTTTGAAACAGCTTGGCCCAAATGAGTTTCAGAAATGCTTCAGGAATCAGGACAAAACAAAMCAAACCATCCCTGTGTTAGCAGCAAAACCAAAGCAGGCAGTGATGCTTTTACWGGGAGCGTTAGAGCATCTCATCTTCCTGGCAAGGACATGAAGTGCTGACAGGGAGCTTTTCAACGTGGYCCTGCAGATAAAGATGGGCATAACTGGTATGTGCATGAGGAAAAAGCACAAACCAGTTTAGCTCTGGCCTCTTCCTAACTCTGCTGTGCTCGACTTTGTGCTCTCTGGAACGAGTTGTTCCCATGGTTATATAAACAAAACACAACCCAATTATACCCAGGCAAGCCTTTTAAATTTTATAGGGCTGTGGGATGTGCAGAGTGGGAAAACTCAGCCTGTACAGGTTGAAAAGCAGAGGCAGAGGGAGGAGCAGCAGCAAGGGCAGGGTGCACTGGGAATGCTGAGGTCTCACCGAGCCCCAGGCTGCAACCTCAGGAACGTGAGAAGGAAACCATGGGCTGAGATCTTAGGGTGAATACAGAACGACAGAATCATAGAATTGGTCAGGCTGGAAAAGGCCTTTAAGATCAGTGAGTCCCATTCACTAAAAAAAATAAATATAAAATGAATGAATAAATAAAAATAAATAAAAATAAATAAATATAAATATAAAATGAATATAAATATAATATGAAAATATGAATGAAGAAAAAATAACAGCATCTAAAATTTGAAGAGTGAAAATATGAAAATATAAGTTATTAAGATAGACAGGTATTATTGTATTGAATGTAAGTATATTAATATATGAAAATATAAAAATATAAAGTACAGGAACATGACCCAGATCCTCAGTGGATAAGCAATTTGAATTGTGCTTAGGCAGGTAGGGGAAGGGGAGTGTGAAGGGCAAAGGGAAGGGGAATGGAGACTTTCAAAACAGCTTCAGCATCACCCAAAGCAATGGCATCAATGCTCCTCCACCTCCAGGCCAGCATTAGCTGTCCAGGTAAAGAAGAGTTGACAGAATTTTCACTGGTTTGCTCTAGGGGCACCTTGAGACAACTGGCCTGTCCCAAGGTCTATTGGTTTTATTCACTGTAAGACTGCACAGCTGGAATTTTCCAGGCTGATCATCAAGAGAGCACAGCCCATGGCTATGTGCAAAAATTAGGCATAAAAATATGGCAGTGTCGGCCTGCAATGAGATCTCCAACTCACAGGAGGAGCAAAATCTTGAGAAGGGCAGAGAGGACAAAGTGAACTTGAAACCTGCCCAGTTTTGTGTGATCTGACACTGACAGGTGAGAAAACATTCACTTCAAGAATTTAATGGGGGACACAGGAGACCAAAACTTCATCTGGGACTCACCAAGCCCTGCCCCACTAAATTCTGCTCTTGTTTCAAAGATTGTCCTTTCAGCCAAGAGCCAAGAAATGTCTTTTTTCCTGTGCTTGTCCCAAAAACTGTTGCACCATGGTCATAACAGATGTACACACTTCAACCTGTCTACTCRCATGGGAGAAGATTCCCTTTTTCCTTCTGCTCTCTTCCCTTCCCTTTCCCACAGCAATCCCAGTCCTTGATAAATCCAGCTCTGCACAGGACCCTGATCAATAAAGATATATAAATAAATAAAGATTTAAACCCACAGTTAAAGATTTCTAAAGTGCAAACAAAAAAGGCTATTTCAGCTCCTGTTAGGCTTCTGACCCTGTTAAGCATCGATAAAATGAATTAGCACTCCCAAACGAGCTGGCAAATGCACTTTCCTTGCTCATTCCCTTCCACCCTTCTCCTGCCCATCGCCAGCCCTGACTGACAATTTCTGTGCTTCCTTCATCACTGCCTTCCCAGAGAATTAGGGAGAGCTGAGAGGAGAGGAAGAATGAGAAAAGGGAAAAAATAATTACAACAGGATTTCATCGACAGGCAGGGGAAAAAAAGGAAGTGTCCCTCTGGGTTTGATCAATAACGCAGCACTTGTTATCTTGATCTCCTTAATAAACCACAAGCCACCCAGATATATTTCTATCTGTGAATCAATGCTTCACAATGTTTCTATCACAACACTGCCCGTACATGCAACCACACAGAAATAAAATGGAATGGGCTGGTTTATTGATTGTCCAAACAAGAAACCTTGTCTTTTGCATGGATTATCAGCTGAGAAGTGCTGCCTGCTTCGCCTCTGTTTAATTACTTTTGCTTTGTTTCAACCTTCCTCTCCCCCATTGGGGCCTTATGTCTTACCAGGAAACAGCAATGGCTAAATCCTTCCAGTTTAACCCCAAAGACATTTGCTAAACCTGCAACCAGAACTGCTTTTGGGTCTGTTTTCTCCACCAGAGAAGCTCTCCCAGGCTTTTATTCCTCCCTAGTCAGAGGTGTTGGAAGTGCTGCTGCCATTCACAGGAGGCAGAACCCACCTCCAGTTCCTCACCCTGGAGAAAGTTTAATTACACAGCTAATTATACATCTGATTCCACCACTTTTCACCTCTTTTTTTGTTCCTGCCTGCAAAGGTCACCCTCCCTGACCTGCTGCTGCTCAGGTTCCGACCCCCCACCCCAAAYCTGGCCCTGCACAGTAATTGCTGGGCTGGGGTCAGCCTGCAGGGTCTCTGAAGCTCTGCTGACCCGCGAATGAAACGCTCAAAGGCGTTTTGTGTTTGGGTATTTTGGGTTCCCTGATGGACCCTCTGGTCCATCCCTGGTAAAAGAGTTTGGGTGCAGAAAGCAGCCCCTGGAGGAGCTGCCCTTGGAGAAGAGCTCCCAACTGCTGAGGAACCTGCAGGGCTGCACTCCTTGGCTGACCACAGAGCAGAGAGAAGAACCCAACCCCACCCAGATAGKGCCAGCCTTCCCCAGGCTCCATCTGTGCTAAACAAGGAGTCCTTTGATCATCCCACACTGGATTCCAGTGCCTTTTATTTTGCTTTTTTCAATTTTCAGCAGTGCCTTGAGGCTTCTGTGAGGGAAGATTTCCTTCTGCGAAGGAAATACGAGAATAAAGCCAGAAAAGCCTTCAAGATTTGACCAATGAAGAAATTGCTCATTTTCAGCCCATCTTGATGAAAGCAACACACACAGAAGGAGCAAGGTAACATCTCTTTGTCTGACAATTCAGGTTTTGGGCACARTAATGTTTCCTGTGGGTCTGGTGGATCCATGCTGCAGCTTGCATTGATCAAATGAAGGTCCCACAGTAATTCCCCAAATTTCTTAGGCATTTACCATAGATATTACTAAGGTTTGAAAAGACAGCCCCTGAATGTATGCAGATGAGCCCCCCTTCCCACTGAGACAGCATAAAATCCTTCAAGAAAAAATGTAATTAAGTTAGACTTGTGAATGATAATGAGTTTCTATTACACCCCGCTGAGAGTAGCGGCAACATCTGAAAATTATTTTTCKCTGTCTACAACCAGGCAATAGCTCTTTTATTAGAAACAGGGTGGAGCTGATAGCCTGGACTGCTGCAGCCCAAACTAACTTTAAGGCCAAGCCTTGGATGAAAGCTCAGGATCTGTGTGTGTTCAGAAGATGCAATGAACCTTTTAACCAGGAATGGCTGGAACTGGGATTTCTCCAGCCATGTCACAGCCTCCCCTTCAGCTTTTCTTTCCCTGGTTGGACTCCTTGGTCTCTCTGCTGTTGGTTCCCAGGAAAAAGCTGCTCTGTGCCCTTTGTCCAGCCCTGCAGCCAGGCCTGGAGATCAGCAGGGTTTGCACAGAGCTGAAATAAGATGTGGTTTGTTCTCTGTTTATTTCCTGATAAATCCTCACGCTCCAGTGACCTGTTGGATTCACCAGGCTCACACTGTCACTTTGTTTTAAGTYCAACATCTCATTCCTCAGGTCTCCACTGAGGTCAAGGTCCATCAGAGCACACAGACACATGAATATAAAGGGATATTAAATGTATGTATACAGGGAACGCTGTTTTTTCTGCTCTCCATGTGCACGATTTACATTCAGCCACATCCCAGCTCATCAGCTGCTCTGTTACCACTCRCTATTACGAGGTCTTTACACTCAGCCCTTGTTCGCTTTGGGACTTGGGATTTTGGGGCTTTTAAGAATGAAATGGAGAAAACACAAACAACTGTTGGTCCTTGCGGTGCAGGAGAGGGAAGGTTTTTTTCTATGTAGAAATAATAGTTTTATCTCAGAACCCAAACACACCAGGATGAAAACCACTTGTGAATTTTATCCAAGAGAGTTCATTGCCTTAATCCTGGATAATCCATATCTAATCCTTTTTATAATCTTACTCATCTACTTGCCTCAATAGTTTTCCACAGCAGGGAGTTTACATTTCATGAAAGGAATATTTCCTTCTTCCTTTTTTTGCAATTAGTTTTACTACCATAGAAGTTCCCTTTTGCAAGTGTTCTTCATCTAAACCRAAAACACATTTTCCCTTTTTTATGCCATGCCTTGTAAATGAGTGAAGAGTTGTTTTTTTTTCACAACAGGATTTGTAATCCATGTGGCTGATAACTGCTAGCAGGTGTATTTTGGACTCAGGAACAGGCACAGACCCCAGAAACTCATGAATGTCAAACAAATACTGAATAGAGCAGGTAGATCTTAGTTTTTGAAAGAGTATATTTTATCAGAGGAAAAAGAGCCTAAAGTATTCCATTGTGATGCTAAACCAGTATATTTCAGGGCTGACCATGGTGGGGAAAGACATTAAACYCTGWCCTYTAKATRGGATCATATATGGGACAATGACCTYGTCCAGCTGCCTTTCCCAAGGTCTGGTACAAAACAAACATCCTGGAGATGTTCTCCAGGACTCTGAAACTCAGACTGTGTCTCTGCCAGGCAATCTGGACTGCCTGGCCAGCCTGTCAGGGAGCTCCTCTGCCAGTCAGGACCTTCATCAGCAAGGGTGAGAGAAGGCAGGACAGGGCTCAGCACTGCCCTTCTGCTCATTTGCTGTGTGTGCCAGGGGCAGAGACCMGGAGAAATCACACCCACAGCACCTGAGAGATTCACTTTTCCTTTCGTTTTCCAGTCACAGCCCTTGCTGGTGGAACAGACGTGTTGATTTCTGGTTTAAGAATCTGCTTGAATCCTCTCTGTTGAGCCTAAAGAAAGAAGGCAGATGTGCATTTCCCTTTGTGTGTGAAGGATTTAAAAAGGGCTGCACAGAAAATGCAGCTGCCACAGATCACTGCTTTGTCATCCTGACAGACACAAACCAGCCAGCCTTCAAACTTGTGGTAACCACTCAGGGTGAGGGGGATGCAGCATCTCCTCTGAGATCAATAAGATGACTCTGGTTCCAGGCAAGTGTGACACAAACCACGGTGTTAAAGTGGATAATCTGTAAGCAATCAAAGATCWGGAGCCAAATCCACAAATAAYRCACCAAACATGAACTGCAAACCCTKCAYCAAGACCAATAATAAYTAAGAAAAACAAGCTAATTTGTCACCAGGATGCAGCTTGAGCAGCTGTATTTTTTGCTCAAGGAACCTACAAATCGTAACCCTCAGTAATCACCGAAGAAATCCTACCTTCTATTAAGCACAGAATCCTCGCTTGAAATTCAAACCCCCACATTCAGCTACCCAGCTCTCGTTTTATTATGAATTTCAGACAGAACTCCTCTGACCCTTAACCCTCCATGCAATTTCCAAACCCCTGGCTAATTACATGCAGCTAATGAACATGGCTGGTGCTGTACAGGGATGCTGGCTGGTGCTAATGAAGAACCTGCTTCTCACTCTGGGTACTGGGGAGCAAGAAGATGAGCTCCCCCTTCTCACCCACCATCAACAGCATCTCTGAAAATCCCTGAAGTTTTTTTTTTTTCATGCTGCTGGTAATGAAAACAGTTTCCTAGCAGTGCTAGATCTTAAATACAAGCAGATCACTTCCAGCTGCTCCTTATCTAATTTCTGTTGTCATCTGACACTGTTCATTTRCAGTATATCAATCTAGCTTGGGAATATTTGAAATATTAATTAGGCCACGGCCTCAGCTCATTAGCAGGGCTGCATTTATCAGGATGCTGGATGCTTACAGGTACCCAAACTGCTGTGCACAACAAATAATCACTGTTTCCTCCCTTAGGGAATGGCTGAGCAGAACTCCAGCTGGCTGTAATTGAGCCAGCTCAGGTACTGCACTGGTTCTGTGCTTCAGCCCCGATAATGAGCTTTGGGGAGATATAAAATATAAAATATATTTTATATATTGGGGTCTCATCCAGCCCCACTTGGAGCTGTGCTGGCACAACCAGGCTGAATCATGCTGTGGTTTCTCTTGGTTTTATTCACAGAATCGTGGAATCATTTAGGCTGRAAAAGCCCTGTGAGGTCATGGAGACCAAGYAGARCCCAGCACCACYGKGTTCACCTCTAAACCATGTCCCYAAGTGCWATMTTCACACCTTTTTTAAACATTTCCAGAGGTGTTGAATCCATCACTTCTCTGGGCAGCTGTTCCACTGCCTGACCACCCTTCTGGTGAAGATTTTTTTCCTAATATCTAAACCAGTTTGAGTCCAACTGAACCTGCTTGTGCTCAGCACCCACATGGGTAAGCTCAGAGATGTTTTTAATATCCCCTCTAACCTGCCCTGAGGCAGAGGAGCATCTCCTGCCTGCCCCATCCGTCTGGTGGGTGCAGGAGGTGCCAGCCCAGGGAGCAAAGCCAATTCTCAGATTTCCATCACGTTTTCCAGCCAATGCTGGATTTTTCTGTGATGAGCAGCACATTAAAACCTGCTCACAGTGCCTGATGGTGACTTTACCTCCTCTCGTGTCCCACTCCTTCATGGCAAGGCTGGATCATAAAAAATGTGGGAGAAGAGCACAAAGGGCTGTTCTTCACCTGAAAAAAAGGTGGGGCAGCAAGAACTGGGCCTTTCTGGGAGCCCTCAAACACTGGACCGTGCTTTACCCCAACACCATTTCTTCCCAGAGTGGAGGCAGTTACCAACAGCCACAGGCTGTGATCGATAATAATTGATAATTATCAATATTTTCACACAAATGGGAAAACTTCTGCAAAGTACAGCTCATGTGGCTGTGCACAGAGCTCCTTCTCTCTCACACACTCTCCTGTCTGCCTGTAGCCATRTTCATGCAGGGCTTTATTTGGTTTGGATTTTTGGGGAGGGGGATGGAGAAGAGGCAGAGAGACCAGACCTACTCTGCTTCATCACAGCTCTGCCCCAAAACACCACAAAACACCAGGATCCAGCCCCTCCTGCATCTTCCCTGATGAGGCAGGATCGAGGAGYTGGTCAATAAAAACACACAAAGATGAACACAAGCACTAAAACTGTCATTTCAACGCCTGGAAAACAGCCTAATTTCTGCAAACCCTGGCTGTCTATTGCTCAGATGAGGAAGGAAGATGGGCCAGTGATTGACAAAGTGAGACATTAACTCCATCAAGCAGATGGAGAATGGCATAATTATGAAAATAATAACAGTGATTGGCCAAGCTACGACAAAAAAAAAACCCAACATGTTGCAGGAATTATTTACATTTGGAGCTGTTGAAATTTAATTTATTCTAGTGTTGGATAGTGAGAGGAAATGCAGAAATCACGACCCCTGAAATGCTCATAACAGGTGGTATGGCCCAGAAAAACAGYTCCCAGCTAAAGGGGTTTAATTGCATCTCCTGATGAATGAAATTAACCTTTATTTGGGGCTGATGTGGGGCACATCTCACCCAACAGCATTTCTCAAAAGGCTCACGTTGCTGCTATCACTGTTAATGGTTTAAATGAGTTCACCGTGGTCTGGAGCAGAGGAGCTTGGAGCCACCAGGGTGTCAGAAAAGAGGAATTAAGCTGTACCCACAGGATCAGCTCTGGAGCAATTAAAGTCCCTCATCAACCAAYGATTTGCAGGGAGATGGGGAAAGGCTGATAAAGCAGTTGGTTTTCAATAAAAAGGAAACACATGCTGCAATTGTTTGTGCTTCCACAGAGGGGAAAGTGTTCCAARAGGGGCAGACCTGGCCACGTGTCCWTGGWGGTCAGCCAGGAAACCTCTGACCTTCCTGAATCAAACACTCACCTAGGAGATTGAAATATGACTGTGCAGATTGTCGTGCTGCCARGAACACTTACATTTTTCATACTTAACCCTAAATCTTTTCACCTCTCTGAAGTTTTTCATCCATTCCCCTGCCACATTTGCTGTTTGTCAAAGCCAGTTGGCCCCAGCTCACCCATCACCCATCCTGGGGCAGTGGCATTGCCTGGGCTGCTGGGATCAGCTCTGCCCTCTCTGTTCTTCCTGCCAGGCTCCCTCCTCACTGGGAGCAGGCATTTCCTCCCATTTCCCTGGATGTAGGGTATTTTGGGGTTTAGCCACAGTTTTTCATCCACAGGTCCCCCTGACTCTTTTGCAGCACTGCTTGGGGAACAGGAGAGTTACTCAGTGCTTAAATTCATTCTCATTCCATGGGGAACCTCTGCCTTATTCACTGCATCCCTTGATTATCCCTCTCCTTTCCAGGGGTGTTCATCACTCTGCCTCACAAGCACTCACYGTTTGTTCTGTGTTCCTGCCCTTGYGGCYGTGGGACCSAGGGCATGGGGACACCCACAATGACAGGAGGAGACCAACAGCAGGAGGATGTTCCCCAYCTCCCTGGCTGMACCAGCCAYGGCAGCCTCCTGCCCCRGAGGGGAGATGGGGAGATCACCACTTTGGGTGCCAGAGAGGGGCACRCAGCCTCCCCAGCAGCACTTGTCCTGTTGTTCTGTGCTCTGTCTCCCTTTGGATATTAACTGCTCCCAAAGCAGCTCCTTCGCTGTTCAATCTCAATTCTCTCCTTGCTCCACTCTGCTCTCCCCGTGGGCTGTGCCATGGGAAGGAGAAGCACAGAGTCAGTGACTGCAGGGTAAAATGGAGCTACAATGGACCATTTCTGAATTTCCCATGTTTGCCTCCTCCCAGTGTCAGCTGTCACCACTCCTCAGCCAAGCCAGGCCTCATTTCCACACAGGAACCAAATCCTATACCAGAAAAGACCATGAAATCTGAGAAACTGAGTCATCCACAGGCTTCCCAGCAACGTCACATCTTTCTGCTCACAGCATTTCTCAAATAGTAGTCACAACCCCATCCTGCACCCCAGAAATAGATCTCTGCCCTCTCCCCGTGCCTCCCCAGCCATGGAGAGAGGGGCCGATCTCCTTCAAGCTCAATTCAGATACCAAAGGACCTCTGAAATTCAATATTTTGGGTCTTTCTGATGGAAAGACAAATTTAACCGTGGCTGAAAAGTGTTGTGAAGCTGAGCAGACCCTGCCAGGAGCTGCCAGGGAAGCAGCATCCCTGCTCAGCAGAGCACAGYTCACACAGCCACAGGGTGGGGAAGGGGGAGAAGGGCAGGAAAAGTTGATAGAAAAGTGGGAAACATTGCTAGGAAATGTTCTTTTATAAGGACATCGATAAACTACCCTGATAAACCACCTGGACAGAAATAAACAGTGACCACAGGATTGAAGATCCAGTTTGGGTCACACACAATCACTCCATGCAGCAGCAGAATTGGGGTTTTTGTCAAACTCCGGATTCTGCCACCCAAATGCTTTTGAGTCAATTCCAAAAGAGGTGAGAAACTCCAGCAAAGTTTCCCTTTAGGGACCCCTCATAGTGCCTGAAAAACCACAAAGCCTCTGCAAGTCCTGTACCTGCTCCATGAATGAGGAGAGAGCTGCAGCCACCTCTGGCTGTCCTTCTGTGCCTTCCAGAAATGTGGAATTCACACTATCAAAGAGGAAATGCTCATTTTTTTCACTGAATTTTTCCTCGTTTAGGTTGTTGTGTTTTGTTCCATTTTATTTAAGGCAGGAAAAAAAAATATTAATTACATGCTGCCAAGATCTTTGGAGAAAAATTCAATATTATCTTTTTCCGCAAAGAAGAAATTAATCAAGGCTCCATTCCAAATCCAGCAGCAGTCCTGACTTTGACGTGCCGAGGAAAATAATAACTTTCAACACATACTAATTGTCTTGTTAACATGGATTATGCAGCCAGCCAAATAAATGTCATTCACACTTTCATGTGGAAGAACATAAATCTAAAAATCAGAAAAGCATAATATTTTGTAATCTTTCCCTTTTTCCCCATTCTGCATTCATAGCCTAAATATATTTACAGTTTTAATCCGTGCAAACAAAGCGAGGCTSTGCTGGAGACTTTTGAAACCTCCCAGGGGGTCCTGAGCTCAAGGTGRTCAGATTTGTAAAACAACAAGCTCGGTTCCGTGTAGCCTCAAAACCAGTTTGTACTTTCTTGGCACTGCAAAGCGGTTTGGAAATGAGGGTAATTTACATTCAATTTAATTTACACTGAGTCCCCTTCTCGGCCAGCACAGCACAAACAGGGCTGGGGCTGGGTTTGTCAGGGAGGGGATGTGCTGAATGCTCATTTCTTCCTTGGAGATGGGGGTGGCACCTTGGAGAGGGGTGGCACCAAAAACAGGGAGCAAACCAAGCCCCACA
>NW_026623707.1:475136-476696 GCF_030028575.1 Malurus melanocephalus
TGATGTGACCTGCAGAGCCAGCCCTGCTCTGCTCACCAGCAGTCAGGCCCTCCCCAAACACAAAATTATTTTTCAGCTGAAGGAGGGAATGGCCAGACAAGGGGTTTTAGACTGACACAGAACACAGATAAAATCCACTCATTAAACTTGCCTCTGCAGTTATTAAATTTCAGATTTCACCTCAGCCCTGGGATGGCAGCACCCACCGAGGGCACCCAGCACCGCTGGTTTCTGACCTCCCCGGCACAAATTCACAGCAGAATCTGCTCTTTGGGCTGTGTCTGGTTTTACAGCAGCCTGGCAGCCAGCACAGCCCTGGCACAGCACTGGGTTAAGCCTGTGGTGATGAGCCCTGGCTCCCTCCTGTTCCCGTGCAGGATTATCCCTTCCCACAGGCAGCATCACCAGAGTTCCCCGGGCTCACACACACTAATCCAGCTCCTGCCTTGGGAATCTGAGCGCTGCTCCTCATCACCCTGCTCGCTGGGATCACTCTAATCACTAATATCCTGTTTTTCCTGGTCTCCTCTGCTCAGGCTGGCCAGTGGCAGCAGTGACAGCATTCCCTGCTGTTCTGGGAGTGTTGGAGGTGTCACCACACCACCACCCTTCTCCTTCGTGACAGTTCTCCCAAAGCCTGCACACACCAAACCTGCCCCACAACACCCTGTGCCTGACCCCAAACCATCTCTGAGCTTATGCATATCAGTGCTGCAGCAGTGTTGTGTTTCTGGACTCTCCTGGCCTTGCATTTCATGTCTGGATTTGGGATTTTCACCATCCTTCCATGCTGAAATGCCACCTCTGCAATCAGGGATGAATGGCCCCAGCAAGGCTCCGAGTCTGGAGCACCAAAACCAGTGTGAATCTCCTTCTCTCCCTCTGCCAGGACACCTTCCACTGTCCYGGGCTGCTCAGAGCCCCATCCCACCCAGCCTGGAGCCCTTCC
Source organism: Malurus melanocephalus (assembly GCF_030028575.1). Taxonomy (NCBI): domain Eukaryota; kingdom Metazoa; phylum Chordata; class Aves; order Passeriformes; family Maluridae; genus Malurus; species Malurus melanocephalus. The sequence goes on from NW_026623707.1 coordinate 476,086, forward strand.
AGGGCAGGATCCCTGCTCTCTGCAGGTTTTKTGCAGCTCTCAAGCCCTGCTGCAGTGCCCAGCAGTCAGTCCAAGCCTGCTGGGGAAGGCACCGAGCTGCAGCATTGCCCGGTGGAGGAGAGGGGCTGGGAGAGGGGGAGCAGCCCTGACAGAGCTCAGCACAGACACAATTAAAACAATCACMGTGGATTCAATTAACGGCTCTGCCCGGCAGCACAGGCTCGGGAGGGGCTGTTAATAGATCTCTTCCAGCACGGTGCACAAAGTCCTTTGGCATGGCTTTGATGGTTATTGGGAGTCAGCAGAGTGCAGCAGCTCCCTCTCAGCTTCAGGAGCGATATGAGGGTTTGGCTGGTGTTAACCAGCCCTGCCTGGGATGGGGAGGCTGAGCAGGGAACGGAGTGGGATCATTTTTCCGGGGGTTTATCCATCCAGGCCCTGCTTGGCTGCCTGCAGGGGATGTGCTGGCCCTGCTCCTGCAGCTGTACCCTGCACCAGAGCAGCATTGAACCCCCACCCCAGTCCCCATCGCAGCYTCCATCCCATTCCCCCATCCCATCCCATCCCATCCCATCCCACCCCCATCCCAGCCTCATCCCAGTCCCCATTCC
>NW_026623707.1:477926-491671 GCF_030028575.1 Malurus melanocephalus
CTGGAAAACAGAGGCTCACATTCTCCAGTTCCTGCAGAGCCAGAATTACCAGATCCTGTTTTCTCATGTAAAGCACTCTAGCAGTTACTTACACATCCCCCAAAATGTGAGTTCATGCTGTAGCTTTCCCTCAGCTATGTGGAAAGAGCCTCTCTGTACTTGCCCAGCTATTTTTACAGTTTTTCAGAAACCTATTACCTTTTGAAGCTCTTGTCTGTTAAATTGCATCGAAATTGGCCAATTCTTCAAACTTTAACAGGAGCAGTCTGACAGGTGGGCTCCAGGCATTCCAGAGCCCTTGTTCTCTCCAGAAAAATTCACACAAAACCCAGCAAATGTTCCTCCCTCCTGCCAGCCAGCCTGATGAGGGTGGTGCCTCTGGGATTAACACCCAAGCCAGGATATTTCGGGGAAAGATCCGGGGTTAGGGTTAGAAAAGTTTCTCTTTGGATGAAGGAAGTTGATATTAAGTGCAATCAAATGTAGTTAAATTACACCTCCCCTCTCCTAAAATATCCCAGGGTAGAATCACAAATTTACTGAGATATTTTTGATGGAATTTGGTTCCTTCCCTCTGAAATCTCCATTTGTGGTCAGGGGAAATTCCTACACAAATCCCACTTTGCACAATTCAAGGTTTCCTGATGAAAACACTTTCAGAACAGGGTCAGCACCCCCCTCAGGCTCTCTGCATCCCTCAGTTCCCCACAAACATCCTTCTCTCCTCTCTTGCTTCTTTCTTATCTTAAAAACAATAATGAGTTTTCTCCCCATCTCGTTCTGGATCTCCCTCTCTCATTTTCCTCGAAGAGTTTTCAAATATTGGACAAAACAAGACAAAAATCCTGTCTTCCTTATTTTCCCTAGCTTGAAAGGAATAATTTCACCTAGATGGCTGCAGTGAACACACTGCAATGACAAGAAGATTCTCCAGAAGGGTAAATTAGTGATGGTACCAACTGGGAACGATGCTGGTTTATAACCTCAGATGTAATCTCTCTGCAACAGGAGGAAAAATGCTTGCAGAAAAATGCAGTTTGTCATTGGCCACGATGGTGGTGCCTCCAATTCCGCTGCTTTCACTTCAGAGAAATCACACAGCTGCAATAAACACGTGGGGCAGGGACCCAGCCAGCAGGAATTTCAGTKTCTCTGTGCCCTCCTCCATAGGACAGGGCACAAAGTCTGTCCTGTCTTCCTCAGATCCTTTTGGGCTCCTTGGAGAAATCTCGAGGCTTTTCATGGACTGAGGAGAGGCACAGAGGGCAGGCAGGTCACAGGGAGAGAGAAGCATCATTGGATCAGAAAACTGAGTCAGCACATCAAATCCTGTCTGGAGCCAAAGGAAATCTGACCTAAAGCCTCCAARTCTGCTCTGAATCCTGCTGGGACTCTGGATTATGAAATCTTTCCTTTTTTTTTATGTTAAATTCAGTCAGAGCCTGTCTGGCAAGGAGTTGGTTCAGAACAGGAGCTGGGAATGCACTGGGAACCCACAGCCTCCATGAGGAACTCCCTCATTGATTATTCCTCCTCCTCCTCCTACCCCATTCCTCTCCCACCTGCCAATATTATCGATTATCTGTTCTAATTGCCATTCTCATTGATTCTGCCAGACTGCTCCCCCTGCTCCAGCCTTGCTGTCAGCATGTGAGGATTGGGTTTGCCAGGGGCAAATTTCCCTGGCAGATTTTGATGCTGAATCATGGAGCAATTTGTGGGTTGCACAATATTAATTTCTTTCTTTTCYGCCAATTACCACGATACATTTTCAAAAGCGTTTTTCCAATATCCAGCCAGCTTTACAGGTGACTGAAAATACACAGCAACCACACCATTTGCAATATTTTCCTGTCACTCATCAACTAATGTATTCAGAGAYGAATTCTGTTTTTCCTAGGCCAGCTTTAAGTCAGATTTAGTGACTGAAAACAACATTAGCCTTGTTGACTTCTTTTATCAGAATCCCTTTTTCTGGTGGGGAGGCACATGCCAGGCTTTGCTGAATGGTGAGACTGATTACACTTTAAAATCACAAGAAGCGAGGGGAGAGCAGGGCAGGGGCAGTGGCAGCAATTTCCAAGGCTGGATTGGGCAGCAGCAAGGTCCAAGCCCTTTCCCCTGCTCCTGAGTTCGAGTCTGAATTTGAAATTCACTGCTAATAGAGAGAAGCTGGGTTCTGATAACAGCTCTACTCTCCCTCCACCCAGCCTCCATCTACCCCATGGTGCCTTCAGACCACCAAACAAATCACTGTTAAAGCCCTTTCCTTGGCTATTGCATGCTGTTTCCCTGATTCCTGATTTTGCAGTGCTTTCCTTGCATTAAAATTCATAACAATCCTAAAAGAGTCCCCAAAGCCCAGGCTGTCCCCAGCACCAGGAACTGACTGATCCCATCCCAAGGGGTGCAAGTGCTCCACACACATCTTGTAGGAGCAGGATGAGAGCTCAGGGGTGCTTGTTCAGCACCCCCAGCCCTCCCCAGCAGCCCCAGCACCATCCTGTTTTTCTCCCTGATGAGCAGCACTGCCAGGCTCTGCTCTCTGAAGGTAATCCCTGCCTGCCCAGCTGTCCAGCCTGAGGTTCTGCTCAATAAGTCACAGCCACATCACATTTATGAGCCTCCAGCACTGTCAGCTCCTGTTTMCAGTGCACTGTGCCCTTCCTGAGCGATGCAAATCAACCCAAATCCAGCTCRGAAATAAAGAAACAAATTTACATTTGGTTCCTAACCAGTAGCTTTCCCATTTAATTTCTCCCTCCTCACTGTAATTGTCCTGTACATCATTTCAGCCCCATCACATCCATCAATGTGCCCAGCCCAAAAAATAACAATGGCAAAACTCTTCTGGGTGCTCCCAGAAATGAACTGTAACTGCAAATTGCAGCAGGCATCCCTCACCTGACCATACTCTCCCTTCCCTGATAACCTCCCCACCCAGAGATGGCTTGTTCCATGAATTTACCCCAGGAGGGTAAATGCCATCTTGGGGTCTGGAAAACCTCTGCTTTTTCTTCTCCAACATCCTGCTGATGCCTAAAACAAGGCTCACCTGAAACAGAGGCCAGACAAAGTTAAGAGAAYAGAAGCAGACAAATTTAATCCAGGCCTGCTGGTACATTCAGGGCAGACARAGTGCCTCAGCTGTCTCAGGTCTCCTGTTTTGACCCAAATACAAACTTTCTGCAGCAGATGCACAGGCTGTGGTCTCTCCAAAGAGGCACTTGGTGCTCTCAGTTCTTGTTCAATGCTCAAGACAGTGAAGACAAACCACAGTGTCGCTCAGATGGGTCAAACCAGAAGAATTCTCAACTCAGGGAGCTCCCTGGGACAAACAGGGAATGGAGAGGGTTTGATTCATACCTGAGTCTCAACTTCAGGGAAGCCACCTTCACTGAGGAAATGCCTGGTGATGCATGGGCCCACCACAGTGGGCTCCTCAGAGTAGATTTAGTTGGATATTGGGCAGGAATTGTTCCCTGGGAGGGTGGTGAGGCCCTGGCACAGGGTGCCCAGAGAAGCTGTGGCTGCCCCTGGATCCCTGGCAGTGCCCAAGGCCAGGCTGGACGGGGCTGGGAGCAGCCTGGGACAGTGGAAGGTGTCCCTGCCATGGCTAGAGGGCTGAACTGGATGTTCTTTAAGCTCCCTTCCAACCCAAACCATTCTGTGATTCTGGGATTCCTGAGGGATGCCTTTCTTTAGGGCTGTGCTGAACCTCCTGCCACAGTTTTGCCCCTCTGAGAAACCCTTGCCACATCCTGCTGGGGCAGGAAAGGTCCTCACTGCTGAAAGCAGCACTGCTGAAGCATTTAGGAGAAAAATCCACCAACTCAACAATTTTAACACCCTCAGGTCCTGGCTGTGCCCGGACATTCCCTCCTCCTCCTCCTCCACCAGCGTGTTCACAGTGACACGGAGCAGATGTGGCTCTGCAGCAGCTCTGAAGCTGCTGCCAGCAACAGGGGGCTGTGCTGCACACAGTAATGAGAACACTGGGAATAGTGTGGGAGAAAGAGATTATTGGATAATAAATTATCAATGTGCCCAAAACTGCTCCGTAYATATTTTTCCCCCCTTAGAGCTTCCCTAATATACCAGGAAAGTGACAATTACACAATTTAAGGAGGTTAACTTTATTAAAATCCTTTATTTTATTGCTTTGCTTTTAACAGATGGTTGAGATAAAGAATCTGATTAGAGGGAGGTCACAAAATAAAATATTTAATACTCATGGAAAGCAATTTGTCCTGCCCTCTGCATGCAGCAAGGGGCAGAGGGTCCTGGTGGCAGCTCTSTGCAGAGACCACGAGTGAGAGACTGGAAAAAGCTAAAGAGTTTCAAAACCAAGGTGGGAGTAAAACTCACTTTTGCCAATATGAAATAGTGGATACCAAGAGGGGAGTTTTCCACAGGTTACACTCATACCTGGGCTCTGACTGAAATATTACAGGCTGGGAAACATTTTCCTGCTCATCAGGAAAATCACATCCCCTCTGGGATGGGTGCTCCAGCCTGTGCCATTCCAGCCATGAGCACCCCTCCAGTTCTGCAGGAGCACCACGACAGCAAAACTGGATCAGCCCCTCAGCTCTGSAGCCCCCAGTAACCTGTTCCATGTGTAAAGCCCTGTCTAAAGTCTGATTTTCCATCAGGAAGCTATTCCAAACTCACCTCTTTTGAGCACTGATGGCAGACAAGGACCTGATGAGTGGGGTTGGGTTGTCAGGAGCTCGGGGCAGGACCCTGGAGGTCACTGCCTTGCACGCATGATGCCTTAGGATTTTTAGTTTCTATATTTTCATGCATCTATATACTTGCTCTTCTTAGTATACAGCACTAAAAACTACCATTCTCCATCTTTAGATAAAACAATTCCTCTCTGAGCCTAAATCCAAGGACACCTCGCTGCCCCAGAGCCCCAAAATATGGAATCAACAGAGAATTGGGGGGAGCAAGCTTGGGGTGGGTGACATCATTATCTGAAGATCATTGGGGAATTAAGACCCAATATGTTAATAAGGCAGAACTTATAAAAGGTGAAGGTCTCGTGACTCGGTGTCCATTTTGGGTGTAGCCTCAGGAGGAGGCTTTGTCTACCCTAATGTACAATAGGCCTGTTAGGCCTGGATTAAARTTGTCTGTTCTTATTCTCTTAAATTTGTCTGGCCTCTGTTTCAGATTAGCCTGATTGATAAGGCATCACACACATCAGGATCTTCACTAAAAACCCCTCTGTGAGCTGATTCTCCACACACCTGGGCACAGACTGAGTCCCTGGGCTCTTCCAAGGCAGCATTTCCTCGGACAGAGCCAGCCCAAGAGTTCTCAGTGAAGATGAATAACGTGTGCTTTGAGGAGACAGAGTGTTCTTGCATGGCCAGAGGGAAGAGGCCAGTCCCCTACACAGTGCCACTGTCGAGCCACCTGGGTTAATAATAATGATCTCCAAATGCTCCTGTGTGGCAGAGAGAAACTCTTTCCCATATACAACTCACAGTGTGCTGCGAGGCAAAGAGAAAAGAAAAGTATATGAATTGTTAACTGCACTGCAGGTGAGRAATAACAGCCCCCAGCTCTCAGAGCCACTGTCTAATTACTCCTTATTAACAGTCCCACGAGCCCAGCACGTGCTTTCATTGCCCAAAGCCAAAAAAAGGAAATAAATTAAAAAACCAGCATGCCAAAGTTCGTTATAAGTTAGGTCAAAGCTTGGCTTAAAATCCAGATGGGCACTTAACCCTTCTGATGGGCAGCATCAGCCCCTTCACCCACACTGGATGCCTGGATGGACAACAGCAGTCCCAGMTGGGTGAGTGAAGCACAGAGTGATTTTCTGAGGGTTTAAACTCTCCATTTTCACACCTGCAATGTTTCCTGATCCTGGGGAAAAGCCTGTGCCTGTCCCTGTGTTACTGGGAGCACTGGGTGATCCACCAGATTGAGCCAAAAGTGCTGCTGGTTCCCACAGTGCAGGGGTGAGAGGAAATAAAATTTCTTTGTTAGTGATGGCCCCTGCATGGCTCAGCTTGATAAAATCAGCAGCTGGAGATGGATGATGCTGGGAATCACTTCTGAGCCACAGACGTAACACGCTGACAGAAATTAATAGAGTCCTCAGACCTGAAACACCAGGGCATGTGTTTTAATTTAGAAGGGCTGAAAGTAAAAAATCATCTCAGTGTCACATCTYCAGGTCAGCTTTGGGCACAGGTAAAGGAGCTAAACCATGCACAGGCTTTCTTTGGYTTTTAACATGTTCATTACAAGTTGCTCCTGTGTCCAGAAGGGGCATCAAAAAAAGTATCTTCACTTAATAATCAGGTTTAATCTCTTTAAGTTTTGTTGAAGTCACTTTCCCACAACCTTAGGCAAAAATCAGTCTTTAAAGCATTGAGAAGCTGCACMGTGGCAGTTGGATAATTTATTATTCCATAACTCTGGGTCCTGATCTAATTAGAGATTGCATTTAGGATTCGCTTCAACATCTTTTTATTTTTCTATTTTTACTTGCAAACAGTCACAAAGAAATCAGATTGTGAATGGGGAGGTGGGGCACATCCTGTATCATTCCTGTTGGGCTCCCAGACTGAAATTCAGCTCCACTTTTCATGACCAGTGACCAAGAAACATCAGCAACAGGATTCAGATTAATTTTGGGAATCACAGCAAAAACTTCCCACTTACTTGATTAACAAATCACTTGTAGAACTTTGGAAATTATGACAAAAACTTCCCACTTAGATTAACAAATCACCTGTAGAACTTCGGAAATTATGACAAAATCTTCCCACCTTGATTAACAAATCACCAATAGAACTTTAGGAATTATAACAAAAACAACCCACTTAGATTAACAAATCAGTCATAGAATTTTGGGAATTACAACAAAAACTTCCCACCTAGATTAACAAATCATTCACAGAACTTCGGGAAATATAGCAAAAAACATCCCACCTAGATTGACACCTCTTAGAACTTTGGAAATTATAACAAAACCTTCCCACTTAGATTAACAAATCACTCATAGAATTTTGGAAAGATAACAAAATCTTCCCATCTAGATTAACAAATCACTTGTAGAACTTTGGGAATTAGAGCAAAAACTTCCTGCCTAGATTGATAAATCACTTGTAGAACTTTGGGAATTATAGCAAAACTTCCCAACTCGACAAACCACTAATAGAACTTTGGAAATTATAACAAAAACTTCCCTCCTAGAGGGAAAATTCCAGAAAGAAAACCCAAATTTGTCGTTCCCAGCCAACTCCTGTGGTTCTGGCCCCAGCAGGTGAGTGCAGCAGGTTGGACAGGTCCATTTTCCCTGGCTCATGGTGTGGGGACCATGCTGTCCCCCAGGGCTGCAGGAATCCATCACTGCAGAGCTGGGAAATGGTGCTCCTCACCCCGGGGTGATCCGACAGACAAGACATGATTTATTTGTTTAAAATAACCAGCAATGCCTCTCAGAGCCTGGCAGCGACCTGAAATAAATACCTGAGGTGTAATAAAGTGCAAATAGAAAGGGAAAAAAGAAAAAAAAAGAAGGACTCTTATGGTATATATTAATACAGAAATCTTAGGGCAGTGTAGGTATAAACCAAGCTCGTTCATTTGCTCCCCAGAGAGCCCACAAATATTTATTTTCTTCTTCTGCAAGTAGAAATAATGGCTTATTTTTGGAAAGATTTTGCAGAAATTTTTGGAACATCAGCCTTTTCTATGAAAAAGTCTAAGAAGTTGAGTTGGCAGTTCTGAAAAATAATCATTCCCGCTTCTTCTGGCCTATATTTTCCAAAAGAAAAGTTCCAATGTACTGMAAAAATACTCAATGGCTGTAATGAGGTAATTTGCACCCCCTTGGATCCCCATTGGGAATTTTTGTGCCTTTGTTCCTGCTGCAGAGCACAGCCCCAGAAAGGTCTGCTGCCCTCCTGAGTTTGCTTTTTTTTCATGGATTCCCCTTTCCCCAATCCCCACAGAGGAGGACACAGCCCATTTTCTCTATCAGCTCTCTACCTGAGGAACAGTGAAAAATGCAGCAGAAATTCATCTGCTGAGTGCCAGGGTCTCTGGCCTCCGTCTCTTTTGCTGCTGAATGTTTTCAGCCTGCTGGGACACGGGACCTGCCCAGGACAGCAGGGAACAGCTCTGCCCCAGCAGCTCTGGGTTATGGCAGCTGTGAGAGGGCACCAAAACTGTACCCACACTATTGACACTGGCAGAAATCAGCAACTGGGAGCAGAAATCTCTGGGAAAGGTCCCTGGCTCTGTTTTCCCACCCTCTCTGACCATGTGCCCTATTTACCTCGGGCTGGGCACTATAAATGCAGTCAGAGCATCTTACAGGTTTCTTTTTCAGGGAGTAGCTAAATCTGCACTTTCACAGCTCAGAAGTGCCATTCTTCATGAATACATTTATGTGTCTATTCATAACTATTGATACACAACTGTGCACTTTAAATTACCCCTGTGTTTAACTGGGGCTTTGCAGATTTCCTCAGCAAATCTTCACCCTATAGTGAAGGCCCACCCTATAGGACAGGCCCATGCAAGAGCAGCATCTTGGGCTGTTAACAAGACTGAAACAATGAAAAATTCTCTGAAAATCTGCTGTGAAAGTTCATCTGACTTGTAACTAATCACAGCTTTTCACTTTGCCATGGGAGTCGCATTAATTATCACAAAATCAGAGAGGGCTTCATCCACCTCTCCTCTGAGTCATCAAGAAAAAAAATTAAAACTTATTATCTCCTGTATTCTTCACTGGCTCTCTTCAAAATCTCATAACAGCCAGGAACCCTGATCRAAAAATATGACACTTTCCAATTTCCCTTGATTTAATTTCCTCAAGCTGACTAATTTAATTGCAATATTTGCCTGGTACGTTGAGTTCTGCTTTCTCACTCTCTTCCCGTTGCTGGAACCTGTTCTCTGGTCCTGCTCCCCAAGCTTAAATCTACACAGATGTTTCCAAATTTGTATTTGTTAGAGATTAATTGCCATCATTCCCCAGTGGATCATTCCATAGGGATCAGAGATGTTTGCCATCAGAGGTGTAACACACTCCATGTGTGGTTATCTAAGAGAGCCTGTGAAATTAGGTATCTCAAAAAGGATAAATTGTTTAAAGTGAGACAGATTAAAAGTGAAATCTGGATTATTATTTTTTTTTTTAATTTCCACGTGATGTGAGCCTGGAAGATTGAGTTGGCAAGCAAAGCTACTGGAGCAAAATTAGAATTCATCTTTGATACCAAAACCTCAAACAACATCAAGGTGAGGGGATGTTGTTTGTCCACAGATTAAAAAGCTTTGAATGGATTTCAGACTTTACCCTTTTTGATACTTTTGAGTTTAGAAATATTTTTTTTTAAAAATAATGGCAGCAGTGAAACTGTAAATCAAAATTCATCCAAAATAGTGAGAGAGATAGGTTTTATTTCTTGTGCTCTGCTGCAGCCCCTGCATCCCCTCCACCTCCCAGCAGAGGCAACCCCAGCAAAGCCTTTTCCTTAACTGAGCTTTATTTATAGTAGATTTTTTTGGGTTGAATGTTGCAGATTTGAGTAACTTTTGAGCTGGGGGTGAGTTCTCCTGTGTGCCAGGCTCTCTACGTGTGCATGTGTTTCATATTTTAAGACTTTACAGCAGACTTTCAAAGGTAAGAGTCAGGATCTTAAATATCTTTTGGGATTTAAGGCCAACAAAAAAAAAAAAAAAAAAACCCTTTAGGTACAGGATGTTCTCCTGACAACTAGCAGCCACCAAAGATCCTGCAGTAATTTTTTCAAGGCCAAAAGGATTTAAGGTCTTTACATGCAGGGATGGCAATGGAGAAAGAAAGGGATAAAGTGCAAATCTGCAGCATTTCAGTGTCCCTCAGGCACGTCTCAAACAGATTTGTTCAGCAGATTAGGGGCTCTGGGGTGCCCTGACCTCCTGGTGCTGCTKCAGGGCACCCAGGGCTGCTCCTCTGCCCTGACAGAGGGACACTGAGTAATAAAAGCTAAAATTCTAACGGTGCTGCCACACAGGACACAGCTGAGCCCCTCTTATCTCTGATCCCAGGATCTGCCCCCAGGTTCAAACCATGTGTTCCCATCCGCATATACAGTGCATTGGGGGCTTTGCACTTCCCTTGGGTGAATTTCAGCAATTTTGGGTTGGAGGATCACAGCGTCAGGAGAGGGTGACATCCCTCAGTGTGCCCCATGAAAGCACTGCCATGTGCTCCTTTCAGCTGCTGAGCATGAGAAAAACCCCCTCAGAGGAACTTTGTGATGCCAAATTCATCAGTGTGAACAGAAGTGGTCTGCCCATCGAGGGTGAGAGCAAAGAGCAGGGGAGGAAACATTTTAAKGTGAAAATGAGTGGAAAATTCTGTGTTATTTGCCCAATTCCAAACAGGACATCCTTGTGCCAAGGAAATTRGGATTTTTTCATCATCCCAAATGGCCTCTGAGCATGGGCAAGTTGGAAATGACACATAATTACATTCATTAATATTTTGCTTGCAGAGCCAGCCAATCTGCCAGCTTAGGCTGGGCCCTGCAGAGCCCTACCAGTGCTTGGACCCAAACCTTCCAAACTCTGCCTAACTTGAGCAGGGCACGTTCTGGCAGCAATCAATTCCCCTTGATTGGATCCAGGCTGGGTGAAAAGGGAATGGATGGGATGTTTTACATGGCAGAAATGAGAATTTCCTCCCCAGCTGCAGCTCTGTCACTCTTGGTGGACACTTGGCAAAGGGTTGGCCACAGTCTTGACCTTTTCTTTGTCCTGAATAGAAATGTAATTTTTTTTTTATTATTTTTTTTCCTTTGTTAAATTATTAACTACTTTTCCAAAGAGAAGAAAAATAATCCCATCAACCACTGTTTATATTCAGTTTGGGCTTCTGATTTCTCCTCCCTCTGCCTTTTCTGTATTTTGAATGAAAATGTTATTTCAAACTAAAAATAYCAAAACCTGTCATTTGAATCCCATCAATTTCCAAAATGCTGCCTTTTTTTTTTCCCTGCAAACTTAAACTGTCAAATCAATACCAGTCCTGCATGCTGCACCTGCAAAAACACACAATATCTTCAAATAACCATTTTTCAATGGAAAGCTTTTGGAAAGAAGCTCTCAAATGAGGTCCAGACACACAGCGAGGCTGGGAAGAGACATTTTCCAACATGATCCAATGTTTAGCACTCATATGGGGTCACTTGTGCATCTGACAATGGGGACAGGACCCTCTTGTCTGGTTGGTTTTTGTTTCCAAATGTCCTCCAGTTAAAACAATTCCGTTTCTTTGCAGTTATTTGAAAAACGTTCCTTTCTGTCAATCACCAGTAAGAGATGAAGAAATGACATGATCTTCTCTCAAATTTTCCATTAAGAATTAAATTTCAGAATCGAGAAATTTTAGTTTCAATTCTGCTGTTCATCTTKAATGGGGTTATTTTTCAGATTTATGACAAATCTATTGTAACTTACAACACATTACTGTGACTGACAAGTTCCACCATGACGGAATGCACGAATCAAAACATGCCTGACTTTTTATTTAAAAAATATCAAGGACAACAGACACCAAATACTTGTTCTCTAAAATAAAACATCTCCTGTTTGTTCCAATGAAGCAAGTTAAAGCAAGTTGACATATAGATCAAAGTGTTGCCTACTTGAAAACTGTCAAACCATTTCATCGTAAACTGGATGGGAAGTACTTTGAAACACAGTAAAAAAAAAAAAAAAAAAACCCTGATGTTTCATTCAGCAAGCCAAATCCCAGCCATCCCTAATGCAGGGGAGGAAAACATCGGTGTGATTTGCTTAGCAGGTTGTCACAGTACACCATTATCAGTTAAATCTGCTCATCACCATTAATGTGGTGTCAAAAAACGATGGTAAAACAAGACAAAGATGAAGGTAAATTTAAAGTATCATCGTTTCAAAGTTAAAAAAAAATCCTTTCTGTTTTAAAGAAAAGGGAATTTAAGATATTTGAGAGCAATATTTGCTGCTCTGACCCTGTCCCCCAGGTGTTGTGGATGGTGGGATAACTCTGGGTATCCATCCCAAATGCTGGAGCCTGTCAGAGCACAGCAGAGGGGATGAGGCAAATCAGGAAATTCCTACCAGTTCCAGCATCAAATCTTCTCACCTTCTGATCTACCTGACTGTGACTTTTCAAAAAAATAATATACTAAATAAACTATGAATGATAATCTAGTGATGCCAGACCAAAGACAAGTCAGTTGTATAAACTTATTCAAACTGATTCACATTCACTGACCGTGTAAATTTCCTAGGAAATACACCTAGGAAATTAAAAAAAAATAGATTAGGTTGTACAACACCACACAGCTTGTAAGGAACCTAAATAATAACACCAAAACCACAAAAATTAAGTGAAATTAGTACTAATTTTATGGCCAGGAGAAGAGCTTCTCCATCATTCAGCAGAGCTGTTCCCAGCTGTCACTGCAGAGGGTAATGCTTCCCCATAAAAATGATGRATTCGTTTGTAGAGATATTTCAATGGTTACTTGTTACCAAAAAAAAAAAGGTAAAAATTCAGACTACAAGGGGAAAACAATAGTCCAGGAGATATTTATATAAATTACATGTTTTCAAATCAGCTGGGGCTGCTGAGATTCACTGCCAGGTACTGGGAAGTGGTGGAGACAATCTGAGGGCTGTGAGCGCTTATCTTTGAAAACTCGGGGACTGTGACGAGTCCCACAAGAGCAGAGAACAGCAAACATAGCAGGGAATTACAGGCCAGRCAGCTTAACTTCAATTCCCAGGAAAAAAATATTGCAACAAATCATCAAACAAACACTTTCTAAGCACCRGCAAGATAACGAGGCAGTGAGGGRCAGTCAACAYGGATTTGTCACGAGTAAATATCAARGCAATCTCATATTTTTCCATGACAGGGCAGCAGGATTTGGGGAAGGGCAGCCACTGTTGCACACAATGGCCACAGCAAGGCCTTTGGCATCTTTTTCCATGGCACTGCTTGAAGCAAGGCACAGAMTTGGGATGAGGTGGCATTGCTGAGGTGACAATGTCAAGGCTCACAAGGTGGGAAATGCTCAGAGCTGTCACTGGTCACAGTGCAGGAACACATCTGGGTGTGTTGCGTGAGGATTGGACTGGGTACTGTGACCATGATCAGACCCAGGCAAAGTGCTGGGAAAGATAAGGATGGACTGGGAAACTGGGGGTAAAGACAAAGGAGATGGGATTCAGCTTATGGAAGAGAAGTTGTGGAGGTAAATCAGGATAAATCCTCATGCTGGAGTGCTGCAGGCTCAAACAGGGAGAGAGACAGATCATCCTCTACTCCTGCCATGGGTAAAGGGAGGATGGAGATGTTGGAATTGCAGCAGAGCACTCTGAGGGCCAGAGCCAAAGGAAAATRCTGGGTTTGTGGGGTGGCACAGCACCAGAAGGGACTGTCCAGGAAGAACAACAAACMTCCAGCACTGAAACTGGGGAGAGGYCAGGCAAACAGACAAGGAGGGTGATACCCTCCTGGAGGTAAAATAACTCCTCACCAGGGGAAACAGGGACAGGCACTGATCTCTGCTCACTGGTTATCAGTGACAGGACCACAGGAAGGGCACGAAACTGTGCCAGGGGAGATTTAAGCTGGAGATCAGGAAAGGTTCTTGTGTCCCCAGAGGGTGCTGGCACTGCCCAGGCTCCCCAGGGAATGGTCCCGGCCCCGAGGCTGCCAGAGCTCC
>NW_026623707.1:492311-501415 GCF_030028575.1 Malurus melanocephalus
CTGCCAATTTTCCCTTCACATGGATTTGTCTAAAATATCACCTGCAGCTCATGCCTCCAGAGGAACAGGGACATTGATACAGGACAGGAGCACTCRCACAGCTGGGTGGGACAGGGGGCCAGGGCAGAGCCATCMCTCTGCAGAAAATTAAAGGAGAAGAGAAAGGGAAGGGAATTGGGMTCCCCCTGCTCCTCTGGRCTGCAGCAGCATCCAGCCAGACCCAAACACACAAARTTCTGCAATTTCCTTAATGGCACAGCGCTGTAAATCTCAGGACCAAAGACATGAACCCATCACCCACTGGTGTCAGGCCAGGAATAAATTCCTGCCCTGAGAAAATATCAATCAGCTGGCCAGGTACTCCAAGTGCTGCACTCAGACACAGCCTCCAAAAACAGCACTTTCAGGAGCAGCACACCAAAATAAAGTGAATTCATGCCTTCATGCCTTTTTTTTTTTTTTTCTTTCCCACAGCTCAATCTGTATACTTGCACAAACAAAGCACAATTCCCAGCATGGAGCATTTTCCCTGTGTTCTGGGACTCCATGATGCATCTCCTCCTCAGCCCAGAGCCCACATCAACTCCATTTCCTTAAAATAAGTTTTTCCCTGAGCCAGGACTCCTAGAGAGATGCTGGTAAAGAGGCAGTGCTGCCTATTCACTTCACTTCTTTTGTCCCAAAACACAGAGACAACCACAGCAGCAGGGCACAGCCTGGGGCAAACACAAAAATAAAAAAAAAGGATCTATTTATTTTGGCCCTGTGTTTGAAAAATATTGTGGCTTTGCTGATATTCTGAGGGAGCTGCATTTCCTGGGAAACATGGGTTGTGCCTTTACATTGCATTGCCCAAGGACCCCAAATTCCTGATCTGTATCAGCAGAACTCCCTTCACTCATGACCTTAGGACAGATATTGCCCTGAAAACAGAATTTTAGCTGAGCAACTGCTAATACAGAGCAGRAACTTGAGGTGGCTCCAGATTTCCACCACGAGTGGAAATTCCAGCATAAGGGTGCTCTATCTGACCCAAGGTCTGATAGCAGGTCTGTGGTTTTGGCCCATATCTCTATTTTCTGCTATTTATTTTATCTTTTCCGAACCTTTCCATCCCCTCAGATGGAGACTCACACTGCACTCTGGGAGTCACTAATTCCAGGTTCCTGCAGGAATTGATTTTGCCTTCCCATGCCCAAACCACACCAGTTTCTGCTCTCAGCCACCCTGCCAGAAATCCCAAAACCCTGCCCAGGCTCCCCCAGCAGAGATAAAGCTGCAATCCGGCTCTGGGAACACAAACCAGGTGTGAAATGCAGCCTGGAGGGCAAGGCAGGGCAGAAACCCGATGGCACCGGTGGAAATTCGAGCCCAGAGGAGGGGATTACTGCCCTGCTGGGCTTTATCTCCACTCCCCCACAGCTCACCAGGCTCCTCTGAGAGTGATTGCTCAGAGCTTATGCTGGGAACAATTTAGACTCCTGTTGGTTGCATTGCATATTAATAATTTAAATAGATAGGGCAATATATCAGATGCATTTAAAAATCTTGCCACACTTTTTATGGCATTTTTAAATTGATGGCCCCTGGTTTAAATACAAGGACTCTGAAACAGAGTTAACACCTCGCCATTACATCCATTTTTAATTATCAAGAACACCAGGCAAAGTTTGCAGTATATTTAACAGAGTTTTATGCTTTGTCACAAGTACCTAAATTATCAATGCACCACACATTTTATTAAACATAACATTTCGTGAGAACAATGGTTTGGGGATATAATTCTACAGAATTGTTAAGGCACAGGGAGGAGGCTGCTGAAGCAATTCCTGAAGAGGGAGGGAGGTGGGAGAGAGCAAGGTCAGTTTTGAACTTCTCTTGGTTTTGGAGGGTGAGGACCAAAAGATCCCAGCTCCTTTTCCTTGGGAAGGAGAGGAGATGGGAGGGCAGRCATCACCCTGGTTTTCACCTGGATGCTGAAGAGATTTCTCCAAAAGGCTCTGGGTGATTGTGCTCATTGAGGAAGGGACTGAGGGAGGGATTTTCCTCCTTTGAGAGCTCTCTGTGTCCACACCTGGAGTAGGGAGAGCTCCACACGAGCAGAGTTTTACAAAACCTCACAAATCCCCTCTCAYCCTGGGGTCCCCCCTGCAAAACCGACCAGTGCTACACCAGATTTAGGCATGGGAAGCCTCAGATGATGCAAAGAGGCAGAAACAGCAGAAGAATCAGTGAGAGAATCCCCAAAATAACCACACAAAGAGTGCTACACCAGCTCTCAGCTCCTCCCTCCCTCCAGCTCTGTACCTGCACAGAAACTCCTGGCCAAACAGAACCTGGAGGTCACAGACAGAGRAAGGGCATGAGGAAGGAGAAAAACTGAAGCCAGGATAGAGTCAGTGAGGCTCAAAGCCAGCTGGACAGTCCTGTCTCAGTGACAGGGGTCACTTTGGCACAAAATCCTTGCCAAAAGCCACAAGGCCACTCTTCCACGCTGCCTTTCCCCCCTTCTTCTCTTTTATTGCCGAATAGACTGGCTCTGCTGGCCACAGTTATTTTTCCTCCACAACTAAAGTTTGAACAAGCTACCCTGGGGAGTGATTTTGGAAGCAGCTGCAATGTTTATTGTCAGTGTGGGCAGCTTTTTATTCCTTTAACAGCCATCTATCACACTCCCTTGATTAGTTGCTATTTCTCACTATTTGTCCTCAGAAAGGTTGGAAACTTTTCTTTTCTGTCCTGGAATGGGAGAAAAGATGGCATTTCCAGCTCTGGGAGCACAGCAGCTCCATCCTGCACCAGGACTGATGGAATCAGTGGTTTGCACCAACACTGGAGAGTTTTTTAATTCCCTCTCTTTCAGGGTTGGGTTGATTTACATGGAAGTGTTTCAAAATCAGCAAAAATCACTGGTCTCAATCTTATTTCTGTTTGTACTTTTGAGTGACTGCTGAGCAGAAAGTTTTATTCTTCTTGGTTGGAAACCATTAAGACATGAACTGCAATTAAATGTAGCCTTTTCTTTCAATTCACCACCTCATCTGTATGCATTTAGGCAGACACCTGCATTCATTCACACTCGAATTTTTCCAATTTTTTGCTGTGTTAAACAATGTTAAGTGATCCCTTTGCTATTTACTAAATGATAATTTATTTTCACTTGTGTCAAACTGCACTTGGACAACTGGAACTGAATAAAAATGCACAAATCAGCATTTCAAACTGCTTTCTACCAATTACAAGCTCTTMATGTGTGCTAGGCAATAAAAATATTTTCATTAAAACATGCTTTGCATTTCAATCTGATTTACARCACAAAAGAAGAACTGCACGTGATCGATAAAATTGACTCGTTTGTTTCCAATAACTGGGACCAAAACCTTGGAGATGTTAGAGCTGATTGAAAGAAAATCAGGTAAAATAAGATAATATCTGAGGTTGCAGGAAGAAATCCACTTTCCTGAACTGATTTTCAGTTTTGTTTTAACTAAATCTGAATTAACTTTTGAGCTTTTTTTTTTTTTACTGGAGGAAACTGCTTTAAAATAAAATTAATCTTTCTGCAACCTGAAAACACCTGCTTTTAAAGTGGAGGCAGCCCTTCAGCAAGGTCACTGCAGGTGTTTAGGCAGGTTACATCCATCCTTTCAGTATCACAAAACTTTAGCAGTAAAAGCCTTGCTTTAGCATTTTCATGTATTGTAAGTCTTTTAAATACATCAAATTGAGATCTTAATATAGATGGTCAGAATTTCACACTTAATTTTCTAGTTAAAAAAAAAATCTGATTACTTTTAAGCCATCCATTTTTTATCTGCCACACCTCCAATGAAAAACCCTTTGCAGACAGAACTTAAATCAGCTCCCAGGAAAAGAAAATTAACACCCACAGGTGGGCACAGGGAGGGTTCATCCATCCCATAAGCCAAGAGAGAGCTCAGAGGAGCAAAAGCTCCTGAAATTTAAACAGATGAGAACTGAAGAGTCAACACTGCACTGATCTCAAGCTCTTCATTTCTTCTGCATCCCACAGGATCAGAGAATTGTGGCTGCCCCTGGATCCCTGGCAGTGTCCAAGGCCAGGTTGGTCATTGGGGCTGGGAGCAGCCTGGGACAGTGGGAGGTGTCCCTGCCATGGCAGGGGTGGCACTGGATGAGCTTTGAAGTCTCTTCTGACCCCAAACCATTCTGTAATTCCAGGGACAGGGATGGATGCCAAGGACCAGCCCCTTATCCCTCATCCAGCAGCCAGATTGGATGGTAATCTGGTTTTTTTTGTACTTCAAAGGTGACAAAAACTCATCTCCTTCCAAGCTGCAGGTGGAGGTTGAAGAAACTTCAGTCTGTTGTTACCTTGAAGCAAAAGCGTTGAATTCTGGTTGCCTTTTTAGCAGATCAGTGTGATCTACCAGAAAAAAAAATAATTTGCACCCACAYAAAGGTATTTGAACAGCTGTAAAAATTAGGAAAAAGGTTTCCTTGAAAGCAGRGCCTCCCTTCAGACCGTGTTCCAGAAGTGACTGGAAGTCTGTACACGGTACTGGAGATGTGAGGGGTGACTGCAGGAATCGATGCTGAAATTGGCTCCAAAGAGAAAGTGAAGCTGACAGGGCAGCAAATTGACTTGGACATGAGTAATTACTGAAGTTATTAGTGTCCTTGTCTGCAGCAGCACCGAAAGCAGAGGTGACAGGGAGCTCAGGAGGAGCCTGTGAGCWGGACAGGCTCAGCAGGGACCACCTGACTCCCAAAACACCCTTCTAAMCTGAATTTGTTGGTGATCCTGCTGGTGCACAGCCCTCCTTGCAAGAGCAGCCTAACACCTGAGTCGATCGGAGCAGAATTTCTTGCAAAAGGAAAAAAGGATGCATTGGGAAAAGGATGAAGGATGTGAGATGGGGAATGGAGGGGACAGAATTCGAGAGTCACTGCATGAGCAGGGAGGTGAAGGCAACAGGTACAAAATGCACAGGGGAGCAGCCTCCCAGCCAGGGCTCACTCTTTTTAAGATGATTATATTTAAAGAAAGCCCAAAGATACCAAAACCCTGCAGTTGTGCAGTTTGGGCAGCCCCCTGTGGGGATGCACCACTGTTAATGCCCCATAGCTGGCAAACCAGAGTTTCCTCGACATAAATATTAATTTAATTTGAGTTTCATGTCCCCTCCTCACAGTTCATCCAGCCCTGGGCCAGCACGAGGAATCCTTTGGGCTTTGTGCCCCAAGCTCCACCAGCACAGCCTGCACCTTGTGCCCTCAGCAGAGCTGAATTCCCTCCTGCACAGGGGGTTCCACGGCACACTTGGGGACACTGAGGCACTGCTGAGGTGGCCACGTTCCAGACACATCACCTCACTGGCAGCACAGAGCATYCATCCCCAGCAGCACCTCCGGGGATGTTCCAGGGCACGGGGAGAATGAGATCATCCAAACACATCCACGCAGACGGGAGAGAAACAACGGAAAAACAACTCCAAACACAGGGTGCATCTTCAAAACATTGGCCAGGAGGCATTTGGTGGGAAATGTAGGCCAGCTCCCACATGAGGGGCATGCATTTTTCATGACCATCCCCATTTTTGATGTTTCCAACCTTCAAACATAAATAAAGAGGGGTTTCCCCTCCTCTCCTCCCACCAGCTGCWGCTTGGCCCTGCTGTAGAGAGCAGCAGCTCAGGGTGGGTGGAGAAGGAAAGGAGTCACCAAGGGGTCCCTCGCTCTCTTGAAAGCCAAGCTTGATCCTAGAAAAACAAACAGGAAGGATCTGAGCCCTCCTTGAAGTGSAAAAACAGAAATAAAACACCCCACGAAGCAATAAAGCACTGTTTAGAAATGAAGCAAGCAACAAGAGGAGGAAATTATCTTAAAAGATGCTCTCTCATTTGAATCCAACCAAAAGGGGAGCTCACCTCCTGCCCCAGCCTGAGAGCCTGCCAGCCTTGGGCAGACAATGCAGGAAGCATCAATAAGTGGATGTTCCTGGCTGTGTTTCATCTCTTTATTTACCACCCCCTTCTGTGCAGATGAAAAGGGAGATGCAGGAAGCCTCAGGATAAAGAAATTTTAAAAAAAAAAGGAAATCCCCCAGTCCTGGTGGAAGAACAGCAAAGTTTATTTTTTATGAGGATTACACCAGAGGAGGAAGCAAACTAACAACAGCCTGTGAGCTGATCAGGGAAAGAGTCTCTTCACACACACATTCCTCTCTGCTCGCTGTTTCACAGCTGCTGGCACCTCACTGAGCTGCTGCTTCACACTCACATCACCTGCTCAGACACAGAGAGATCTCCGGAGCTGCTGCTGTGATGCCTTATGATTTTTGCCCTTTTTTATACCCTTTTAATATGTTTTATATTCCCTTAGAGATATTTTCTGTACCCTTTACGTATTCCTTGTACCCTTAGCCTATGTGCTGTAATTTTTGTAGCCTGATATTCCAGCTCAGTTTTGGGGTTCTGCTGGGCAGGAAGACCAAACACCCTCAGTAGGGTGAGCCCTGGGCTGTCTCAAAATCTTGGTTTGAACCTTGGTCAAAACCTTCTCTCTGGAACACATGGTGTAAACCGGGCTCTTGGCCTCATTTTGGGGGGGATTCTCTAAAATAGGGTGACACTACTGCATTTGTTAAGTTTCATATTGGGAGATTATAGACATATGTGAATTTATGAAGTCTTTAAAAAATTAAACAGGGTGTGCATCTCGGCGTGTTCCACCCCGAAGAGCTGTGCACCCAGGATCCCATTCAAATAATAAGGTATTAAAGATATTAAAATACCCCTTTTTTTCAATTTTTATTCCCTTCAACCATGTCTGCCTCACAATTCTAAGACCAGCCAAAAGGCAGAACCATGCCCCCATGCAGCTGGAATCCAGCGCTGCCCAGTGTCACCCCCAGCCCAGGGCACAGCTCCAGGGCTCCTCCCCAATCCCCAGAGGAAGGAGGATTTCCCAGGGGAGTTCGCTCAGGTTCCCATCTTCAAAGCAAAATCGCAGCCCATAAAAAGCACATGGGTTTGGGTTTGGGTTTTTTTTTTTTTTCCCACCTCCCCAAAGATTAAATAATGGGTGGTGAAGTGTTTTCTTTCCGCTGAACTCACCCACATCCGCTGCCTTCAGAACAAGGGCAGCATCCCCGAGCATCCCAGAGCAGCAGCACAGGCTGTGACCCCTCAGCAGAAACTCACCCACGCCCTGCTCCTGCCACAGGGACACCCAGGAGCCCCAGCAGAGACCCAGGAAGGAAAATCTCACACTGATATCGAATCTGTCTCACACAAKTTGTACCAAACCATGATTTATGGGYTCTCCTGGGCTGAAGGATTCAGTGCAGATCCGAGTCCCCCTGCAACTGAGAACAATTTTTTTTGGAAAACTTTCTTTTAAGGAAGCAGCTTCCTTTCTGAAGATTTTGGGATAACTTATCCCCATTTCTAGGCAGGACAGTGAGATCTCCCCCGTATCTGGATGCCAAATATAGGCTGTGATCCCTGTCCTCTAAAGAGAAACCTCCCATTAAAACCCTTTATTTTATCTGCATTTGAACTCCAGTTCAGCAATCCCCAGGCACCTGGACATGATGTTTCTCCACTCAAAAGTCTTTTCAGCAGTCCTTCCCAGAGCTCTAATTCACAGACCTGTTCTCCTACACACCCCTGATGATGAGCATGAGCAGTACAGAACTCCTTCAGCACTAACAGGTATTTATGTTTGCCTCCCCCACCCTGCTCATGCCCAAGAGAGCTGCAGCAGCATTTTGGTCTCTATTCCTGGCCCTATTTGTGCAGMAAGGGGAATTACAGTGCAAGGGAACTCTCCTGGGGCCTCTTAAGCAAATTCAAGAAGCAATTTCCCTCACATCAGGGTATATCAAAGGCCAAAGGATGGTGCTTCCATGCCTGGCTGCCAGCTGGGGGTTAAAGTCTCAAATTTGATGCTGGAGATGGTTTTAGGTGAGGCTGTGGGCTAACACCAGGTTCTGGGTTTATCCTAAGTCATATTTGGGGGCAGCCCAGGCACAGCCCACCCAATCCCCTCCTCATTCCCAGGGCAGACACAGCTCCCCCTTCTCTGGGCTGGACATCAACAAAAGGCATCAGTCAGGCAGGATTTCTGTGCTTTTGCAAGTGTTTTTTTTTTCCTTTTGTAAACCACAAAAACCAAGTGAGTGACAAGGAGTAGGTGATACAGAAAAGCTCAAATCAGTAACGCCAACAAATGCTTCATATCAGCCAATACCCTGAGTGACAGCAGCTCTTTCACAGAYCCTGATGTCTTAATTGCAGCTGCTCTATGTTCAAAATTCTCCAGCATGCCCAGGAAATTTGTTGTGAAAAATCCACAACGAACCCAGGACTTGAAGCCACTCCAGGGTCAGGACAGATGCAGGAATTGCAGCTGTGGCAGACACAGGGACAGAATTCCAAGTCCCAGAATTCCAACCCTGAGCACCCCTCTCAGCAAAGCCTTCCCCAGGTGTCTCAGGTTCCATGGAAGGTGTTTCCAGTGTGTGTTCTGTCCTCATCTCCAGGAGCTGTTAAAGCAGCTGGGGCAGAGCTCTTTATCTCCAGCATGAGGCAGCCCTGATAACACCCTCCAGGGGCCATCTCTGCTCATGGGCAACATTTCCTGCAGTAGAGGAATGTGAGATATTAGGAATAAACTACCTGAGAGGCAGCAAAGCAATGCCCAGAGGTGGRAAGGTTTGTGGTGTTGCAGACCTGGAGGAAGAGGGTGTGAGATGTTGGTCAATCTCTGGTGCTCCATAATTTATTTTTTTTAATAATAATTTCCCAGAATATTATGGAGCAAGGAGATTTGCTTTTAAATGCTTTTTTTTTTCCTGTTTTTTTTTCTTTTTTTTAAAACCACAATGGCAAAAAAATTATAAAGTGATGTTGGGGCATCCATAGTGAGTGACTGTGAACCCAGTGGTCCTCAGCACCTTTAAAAGCAAGGCAAAAAATGTGGGCAGTCTGAGRCACTTTCCATCCCAGGTCTCATTAAGGATGGGAGGTATTTTGGGCTGGTAAGGATGGAGGTAGAATCTGGACACTAAAGGTGTTCCTAAATGAGGCAGCTGTGGAGTGTTGCTGCTTGTACAGGAG
>NW_026623707.1:502510-505008 GCF_030028575.1 Malurus melanocephalus
CTTCGAAGAAATTTCAACAGCTTCAGTATTTCCACGGCTCAGGTGAGCCAAGAGCAAAGATGACCTCAAAGACCTGCAGCAACCCAGCTAAGCTGGGCTTTGCTTTGTGCACCCAGAGAGGCAGGAAACAGCCTGGAACTAAGCTCAGGGAATGGCAAGCAGGATGGTTGTGTCTGGCAGTGCTAAAAAATGCAAAGACACCAGGAGGGCACCTCCTGCATAACTCAACTGCCTTCGAGCAGCAGCTCAGTGAGAGCTGCACAGAGTGGGGCCAGAAGTGAAGCCAGATCACTGTTGCAGCCAAAAATAAAATCAAGTTGGGAAAAAAAGGAAGGATTTGAGTAGTCTTAAACACCCCAATGTTTTTTCCCATTTTACCCCATAACAGAGGGGTAATTTGGAAGGGTGACCAAGGTCCTTTCYACATGGCAGCTCTCCCAGCACAAAATTCACCCATCCAGCAATATTCTCAGGTTTAAATTTTCCCTCAGGCTGTTTAAATCCTTGTATAGGCACCTGTAGGTTCTGTGAGAACATCTGCTCTACCCAAAGGAAGGTGGTGGAAAACTAAAATTGCACCAACTCCTCTAGACAGAGGTGAGTCCCAGCTGTGGGAAACTGGGCTCAGCTTTGCAACAGGTTTTGTGTTCAACCTTCACCAAATCATTTTATTTCTCCCCATTCACTGTCTGTCATAGGTAAATAATCACACTTACTTTTTTTTTTTTTTTTTTTTGCGAGCATGAAGATAAAAACAGTGAGGAAATCCCATTCAGGCACTCAGAGATACTTTAGAGCCACAGATTCTACTAAACAGTTTCTAAAATAGCCCAGCTGTGCCAAGACCTCTCATCAGCAAAAAGCCTGGGCTCAGCAGTGACCAACCCCAAACCCCAAACACAAAGGGACACTTTGCTGTGTTTAGGAAATGCTGAGAGCATTTGTCAGCGAGCTTCTAAAAACCCCCAGAGTGTTTAGAGTCGTTTTGGTGTTGCTTCACAAAGACACACAAACAGCTTAAAGAAGAAGCTGTACAAGGCCCAGAAGCCACACTTCTCCCCTTTTCTTGGTACTCTTCACAAAATTAACTCAAAAAGCCTCATCTCTGCCTGCCCTTGGCACATTCCCTCCAGATATATTTCACTGCCCTATAAAGTGCAGCAAATCCTTTTTTTCACCAGGTTTGCAGCCACTGGACACCCAGAATAAACAAGCACCATTTTATTTATCTTTTCAATACCAACCAGTAACTGCAAGGATCTGGGTGCTGCTGCAGGGAAATCCCACAGAACATCTATTTTCACCCCAGGGACTGATGAAGCCTTTTCTTTTCAAGGCTCCCCTGCAAMCCTGACACTGAGCAGGCTGAGCATGAACCTGCAGGAATGTCAATATATTGGTGATTTCTGTCCCCATTTCCAGCAGGATGAGCACCAGAGTGGAGTTTGGGGGTTCCCATAMGTTGAACACCCCCTCCTGCTGCCAGGCAGAGCAAGGGGAAGGCATTTATTAGCTGTGCATGTCCCACGGATAATAAATCAACAAATAATAAATAAGCAAATGTGGATCCTAGCACTGACAAACCTGGCAGCTTACACCAGCACGTGGTGCCTGGCATGGGAAAGAAGAAATAATTTATATTTTAAAAGGAATAAGTTCTCTGCTGCTGTCAGYTCAGTAGAAATCCATTGTTCAGAACCCATAATTACAAGTATGGGGCCATCATAAGTCAATTTATTTCCTTTTTTCCTCCTTCCCAGTGGAGCTTTAAGGGAAAGACACATTTTGATAAAGAACCCAGTGCATTGCAGTGACACTTGCCCCATTATATCAAATAAAGCACACCCCCTCACTTTCTGCAGCCCTGCATGGAGCCCAGAGCCTGCACTACAGTCAGTTCACAGATCAGGGATCATTCCTAATGGAGACAGCATGACAAAATTCATTTAATATTCTCCTTGGATTCAAAATAATAAAATTGTCAACTAAATAAAAGGCAAGCATTCATTTGTATGTAAAACAGTTGGTTATATCAGGCCTATTTATGTCTGCTCTGCCTTCCAGCTACAAAGATTTATGACTGAACACCCAAGGGACCTTTATATATCTATCCAAATTCATGTATTTTTTTCATTAACCTGTGTACTGGCGCCTTGTACAACTTGGAGTGAAACAATAATATAGATTTTTTTTTCTCCCCTTTATATTTAGGCACAGGAAGAAAAAGTTCCTGCCAATAACAGCAATAATGAATGAACTCTCTCTGGGCTGGTTTGTCACACATAAATACAGATCTGTATTTAAATGTGCATAGATCTGTGTGGAAATGTACACACAGACACATTATGGACACAGATGTCCACACACACACAGAAGGGGGGTCTGCTCCTCCCTCTGCCTGTTTTTTCCATTTTTCCATCTCCCATTTCAATCCTACCCCAGCCTTCCCACCGTGTTGCAATGCCAGCCTTGTTCTTCCAGTATCTCCCTGGTGACAG
>NW_026623707.1:505284-519784 GCF_030028575.1 Malurus melanocephalus
GTTTTTTTTGGTTGTTTTTTTTTGTTAGGCTGACTTTAGTATTTTCTTTAAGTTTTCAGCCCACCAAAAAGAAATGTCACATCTCACATCCCAGGCAGCTGCCTGAGCCCTGAGGAGCAGAATGGCCCCAATCCTATTTTGTATTTTGGTGATGGCGCAGGAGGGGCTCTGTTGGCTGCTGCAGAGATGCTGGAGCAGCGGTGATGGGAAGGACCCAGCACATGAAGATGTGTCCTCATCCAACAAAACAAAATGGTAACATCCCACAAATCACATTTGCACTCTTTCTGGTTGCTCCTCATGTACAACACACCCCTGAGACTCAGCAACAAATGCCCCACACTGCTCTCTGGTGCAGTTTTCCAGGCACTCTGAAAACAGTGATTTCTGTGACCAAATGGAGGGAAGAGATGCAGAACATCATGCCAGCTTGCTAAGTACCTCACCCCAGAGTTACACACACAATTATTCTCTTTACCAAAAAAACAAAAAAATCAAAGGCGATCCATCAATTACTGTCTTTTTCCCCTACCTACTTTTCTATTCTTTTGTTCTTTTAAAGTGTTATATGTATTAACTAAACAGAATTTACAGCACACACATTGATTTTCCATTAATCTTGCTTTAGCTGAGTCAGAAAAAGTCAAACTTTTTTTTTTTTCTGCCACAAGTCAAGCACATGGACTCATTTGTAAGTGAGGTCTTTATAGCCCACTTGCTGGCCACCAAGGGCTCCCAAATCTATTGCAAAAGGAGCTTTTATTATTTGATATCCAACAAGGGCAGGCTGGATGGGGTCTGGTCCAGTAAAGGGCATCSCAGCCCATGGCAAGGGGGTTGGAATGRGATGATATTTAGGGTCCCTTCAAACCCAAACCATTCTATGATTCTATGRTATTAGGTGAGTGTATCCATTGAAAACACTGGAAATGCACATTACAAACCAGATTTTTCAAATGTAGACACAGAAGCACTGTCATCTCTATGTGCCCTTTTAAGGGAAAAAAACAACATTTTGGGTGGGGAACAAAAGCAAGTATTGAAAACCAGAGATTACAAGGAAGGGCTTGGCTTTTTGTTGGGCATTCTTGTAACCCAGAGCAGCAGCTGAGAGAGAGCTGAGCTGGGTTTCAATCACAACAGAGATTGGATAGTGGCTGAGGCTGCAAAAAGGATTGCATCAGCCCCCAAATACATTTTTTGTTTGTTTGGATTTTTTTGTTTGTTTGTTTGGGGATTTTTTGTTGTTTTTTGGTTTTTTGGGGTTTTTTTGTTTGTTTGTTTGTTTTTTTGTTACAATATATCTGCCCTTTGGTTTGCTGGTGTTGCACTGCCACAGTTGACCAGGGCATTGAGCTCTTTTGATCCCTCACTAAATCCCACCTGAGAAAGCCCAGCAAGGAGGGAGGGGACAGAGGGGACAGTTGAATTTCTTCAGCACCCCAGCAGTGCCATTCCAGCTGAGGAAATCAGGGAGGCTGTAGGTGCTGACCATCCCTGCTCACCCTGACAAACCCCTCAGCAGTGCAGAGATCATCCTGCCCTGCACAGRGCTGCCAGCACACCTTCACAACGGCACACGTGGGTGTTAAAATCTCCTTCTTGCACTCCCACTGCTCCACAGCATCATTAGGAGGAACGGGGCACCAGCAGAAAGTCAGAGAAGGTTGTGTCTTTTCGCTCCCCTGCGTGCTGAAGATTAATTTAGAACACATTAATTACATTTGGATATGCCTGAGAGCCAGCAGAGCAGCGAGCAAGTGTCCTGCAGGTAATGGAGCACTGCAACAAGGAAGTTATTTTGGCAGGTTTTTCTTYGTAGATTGGGGCAAAGCAGGAGATGGGGAGAGGGGCAGAGCACGGAGCATCCCTGCTGGGCACTGCAGCATCCCCAGCTCGTCCCCACGGGGTCCCAGCCCAGCCCAGAGCACTGCCCTGCCCCTGAAGAGCTCTCAGGAGCGTTCTGAGCAGGATTTTCAAGGGTGTGATTGTCCTTCTTGGTACTCAGATCTCTGTGCAAACACACATCCCTCGTGCAACTGCTTCCCTTATTCCCCTCCTTCAGCTTCCTCTTCTTCCTCAAAGGATCCCAACATCAAGAAAACCTGGGGCAAAACCTCCTCAAAGCCAAAGAGGCTAAAAATGGCACTAGGTCAAGTCTGGGTCCCATTTCAAAGCATTTCACCTTCCCACCCACCTTGATCCTCTCCCCCATCCCTTCCCACACACACCCAGCCCTCAAACACTGCTCTTGGAGCAGCGACATTTCACAGGAGAACAAACCAGATTTTGTTTCTGTGTCACCCAGGTGTTTCTCCTGCACACACATMCAGGAGTCATCTCACAGCTCTGGTGCATTAAAAAAAAAATAATAAAATTAAGTCTCTTCTCTCACCACATCCAGATAATCAACAAAACTGGAGTTTCAGACCTGAGGAAATGCCCTTTGCACCACTGCAGCTCCAGAGCTGTGGCGGGAATTTGCGATTGAGGTATTTTATGTAAATGCTCCAAAGTGGGGAATATTTTGGAGGAAAYAAAAATTTCCTYCTCGCTACCCACCATGAGAGGAGGYTGCTCTTCAGGCWGAAACACTTTGTGCTCAGCACCTACTTAGCCCCTTCCTGAGCTGCTCCAGTTTTCCCAAAATTCCCTAAAATTTTGCACAAAAGAAAAAGTGCGAACTCTCTCCCCCATTTTTTGACCTACATTCATTTATCAAATTGTRGTTAAAAATAGCCCAAACTATGCAGAAATTCTTCAGACTGTTTTTTTGGGGTTTTTTTTTTTTTTACACTTTCTTTTTTTTACCATCTATTTTAAGGCTGCTCTAGCACTTTTCAAARTACAACAAATGAGGGTTTTGTGGTGGGTGGAAGGAAATGTTGCCATCCCATCAGTGGGGGCACAGATGCTCCTCCAGCTCAGAGACAGAACCCCAAAGAGATTTGGATCACCAGAACTCCTCTCCATATCCCTGGGAGCAGTTTGTGATGAGCACCTGCGGTTTGGGAGGTGGCCCTTCTTCTCTCCAGGTTCTGCTGGGGCAGAACCGACCCTCCAGCCCTACCCCAGAGCAATCTGTGGCCACCTTGGAGCTCACTCACACAGCCCTGAGCAAGCAGTGATGCCTTAGGATTTTTAGTTTCTCTATTTTCAGCATCTATATTCTTGTACTTCCCTAGTACAGCACTAAAAACTACCATTCTCCCATCTTTAGACAAAACAATTCCTCTCTGAGCCTGAATCCGAGGACACCTCGCTGCCTCAGAGCCCCAAAATATGGAAACAACAGAGAATTGGGGGGAGCAAGTTTGGGGTGATTGACATCATCACCTGTAAAGATCATTGGAGAATTAAGACCCAATATGTTAATAAGGCAGAACTTATAAAAGGTGAAGATCTCSTGACTCGGGGTCCATTTTGGGTGCAGCCTCAGGACGAGTCTTTGTCTGCCCTAATGTTCCAGTAGSCCTGTTAGGCCTGGATTAAAGTTGTCTATTCTCGTTCTCTTAAATTTGTCTGGCCTCTGTTTCAGATCAGCCTGATTGATAAGGCATCAGCAGCAGCTCTCTCTTAGAGCACAGAGCTCTCACAGGGATGGGAAGTGGAAAGCCTCAGGTCACAGTGCAAAACTGCCCTGAGCCCCAAAAACTTCATAGAACTACCACCTGCTGAGCTCTGCGTGATGAAACTCCTTTCCCAGCACAGAAAGGATGGTAAAAAGCTTTTCCCCTGCACTTAATAAACTCGTGGATGAAGCCTTCATGAGCTTTTGTGTGGATTTTAGAAGAAGGAGGAACCTTTCATGGTGGCTCCCAGCTCCTGGAGCTGACCCCCAGCACGTTTGCCACCTGTGAATGACTCAGCCTGACAACCGTTTCTGACTGCAGAAACCTGGATAATCTCCACAAAATCAGCACTCTAGGAAAAGAAGAAGCAGGAGAATGTGAAAAATGAAGTTTACTTTTTTGTTAAAACTTAAAAGTTTAATAAATGAAAATAGGGGACAGAAAGCAAAAGCATATGGTGTTTGTTATTATAATATGAAAATAATCTTTTATAAAAAATGTTTAAGTCACAAGTTATAACACTTTARTTATTGTAAGTTAAATACAAGTACTCTTAAATAACATTTGTTTTATTATAACTGTATTTGAGTTATAAAGGATAAATAAAAATACTAGTAATTATTTTATTATTGTGTTTATATAATTAAATTATTTCTATAAAAAAGTAACATRGTATACATAGTATTTATTTTAATGTCCACAAAAACCAACACCATAATATGTGTTCATAACAAGGATTTCCACCTGTCCTTTCCCAGAGAAGTAAAACCAGTGAGTATTCAGCCAAAGGCTGGAGAGAAACTATTGGAAAAGTGTGTTAAAAACAAATACTTTGCATGGAAACAATTACAGACAGATGCACTTGGGAGTGAAGCAGCTGCTGAGCTGAGACAGAGGAGCTCTGCTYAGTCCATTCTGCTCTCCCAGCTCCTCTCACTCGCTGGTGCAGTTGTTTGTGCAGCTGCTGGCAGGCACAGGAGGACAATATCCCCTGCACAGGAGGAGCCGTGGAGGCTGCGGGGATCTCACACTCAGCAAAGTTCCTGCTGAGCATTCCTGCTGTCACTGCGTGCACAGGTGACTCTTAACCTTTCCCTTTTGTGTCAGTCATTTGGTCACTCCTCCAGCTCTCCACCATCCTCGAGAGCCCAGGGCTGCTCCAGAGGAATCTGCCAGGCTGTGCCCTTTGCAGAGAGGAGCTTGCCCCGGCATTAACACAGCCCTCAAGGCTGGGTACCAGCCCTGCTCAGCACCATAAAAACCACAGCACTTCCACCACAAAGCAGCTCAGCATCCCAGGGAAGGACATCAGCACCGTCCCCAAAGTCSCAGACCCTCCTTACAGAGCTGCTGCCCACTCATCCCCGTGGATTTGAGCACAAACAGCCCAGCCCTGCCCATCAAAGCTCCATTTCCCTCCTCTTCTCCAAGCCCAGACCCTGTCCTGGCTGGCCAGAGCAGCCTCCCAGGTCAGTCAGGGCAGCAGGCAGCCACTGATGGCAGATTTGGTAGCTGATCACCTGGCCAGCGTGGGACAGGGGCAATTAAAACTGATAACAGCATCCGTGGGTATCACTGAGAGCAGCAGGGCACTGAGGATGGAGGAGAGCCATGCCCGGAGCAGGAGACAGGGGCTGAGCTGCAGGAGCCCAAATGCCCGCCCAGACACCATGGCCGGCCCTTCCTGCACACTGACCTGTCCCAAATGTGTCCAAGCAGCCTGAACTGTCCTTTGGCACACAGTCCATCCCCAGGAGAGCAGCAGGAGCGGTGCCCCAGTGCCCACAGCCCTTCCCCACAGCCTGAGCCCCTTATGCTCACCCCCAAATTCAAACAAAGCATTGCCAGGTGCCAGGGGAGAGCTGAGGGGACTGAGCACCCCACCAGAGCAGCCTCCTGCATGTTATTCCAATATTTATTTAAGGAAACAAGCCTTTCCCTTGGCGGCAGGCTCATTAAATGTGTCGGGTTCGCGGCTGCAGCAGCAGCTGCTGCAGCTTTAGAGTTCTTCTCACCTTATCACAACCCTCACCAGCTGCTCCAGCACCCTCTCCTCAGYTCTGCCTTATTTTTGCACTCTGTGTGCCTCAGTTCTTGCCCCCCTCCCTCCGGCCCCACCGGGAGCTGTGCTGGTATCACATATCAGAACACATTGTATTTAGAGCAGGCAGCCTCTCCTGCTTCCAAACCCTGCCAGCAGCTGGGAGCAGAGTGGGATCTYRCTCTGAGACCTGGAAAACAGCTCCYAACTCTGGCAGAAGCCTGGCACAACCAACCCCTCAGCCCTCAGGGGCTGGGAACAGCAGAAAGGATATGTGGTAGGGGGAGAAAAATCAGTGAAAGCATTTCTTTACTTTGGATAACTCCCAGCTCCCACAGAGCATGGTCTGCACAGCAAMTGCAAGTTTTGTTCACCTGGACATGGTCCTGAGGGTTCTGGCAGCTTCCAGAGTTGTGATATTTCACACACAGACCTTAAAACAACCCCTTCCCCCTGCACAAACCCCCAGCACCTTCTCCCTCCTCWGATTCTGCACTGACATTTCACTGCTCATCTGTCCACGCAGAAAATGAATAAATGAAAGTAAAACAAAAAAAAAAAAAGTAAGTAGTCTTAGCACAGAACAAAATAGGAATGGGAATGGSAGGTTTCAGGCAGAGCCAGATAAACCACCCCAGTTTCTCTGGACTGGGAAATGGGTAAGAAAGGGAATAGGGTTGGGGTTGTCAGATTTGCCCCAACCACCCTCAAAATGATCCTGCAGCTCTTAATGATAGCATGAGAACGTGAGGATTTGTGCTGAGAGAATTGCTCCCTGTAAAACCCTTTGGGTGCTTTTAAGGGCTCTAATTCATTAACCTTTCCTTGGCTGAGAGCAGCTAATGGATATCCAGAAATGCAAAAAGCAATTAGACAAATTCATGGGGAAAAWAAGTCCATCAACATTAATAACCACAGCCCCTCAAGAAAGCACCTGAGCTGCAGGCAGGGGCAGGGGCTGTGGGCTGGGGAGGTGCAGCTGCTGTTTTCCCTGAATTCTCCCATTCCCTTGGCTGCTTTTGGAGATGGGGCAGACAGACCTTTGCTCTGACAGGTAATCACTGTCCCCAAATTAAGCTTTATTGATGGCAAAGCCCAAGGAGGGCTGACCTTTTCGAGCCCTCTATTCAGAAAAATTTTCAGATTTTCATTTGGCCACAGGACAGCTCTCATGGTGAGGAGGCTTGTGGGACCAGGTCGCTTTTGGGGTGGCTGGTGCAGTTCCTGCAGCAGCTCAGCCTCACAAGGGACTCTTGTGTGCTCAGCCAGACAGAACTGGGGCAGACACCTTCACACTGATCCTCCTCCTGATCCCAAAGGAATTCACATCCCTCAGGACCCAGTGAGAGCTGAGAGCTCTGGGATGATGCAGGTCCAGGGGACAGCACCAATCCTGTCTGAGTGAGCTCTGTCTGGTGCACAGCTCCTTTCAAAGGACAGCCTGTGGAGAGCAGCTCATCCATGGAAATGGGAGCAAACGAGAGATGGTGAATGTGAGCCCCCAGCCCTGGAGCAGGGAATGAGATGGGAACAGGGCTGGATGAACCCTCTGTTTTTCTGGGAAAGAAGGAACAACCTGCACAGGCACAGCCTGCTCTGCCTGGGGCCTGGGGCATGCCAAGATGGACAATTAGGAGGATTTCTGGGGTCCCTCATTATCTTTTTCTGAAGTTTGTCTGCATATGATGGTCTCCAGGGAGACCAAGTTATCATTAAATCAGAGTGGCCCCCTTGTTCCAGGATGCCCACCCTGGTTTCAGCTGGTTTTGTGGAGCTCTGGTGTTGCCTTGATRGCCAGTTTTTAATAATGATACAGACACGGTTAAGGGGATAAAAGGGTTTTGCCTTAGTATTTGGGATCCCAGGTGCACAACTTGATGGCAGAATGCACCCCTTTGTACAGCACGGGTACAAGTTTTATAGATTTCAGGAATTAGCAAATCTATCTAGGATTCCCCAATAAGATACAAGTTTTATAGGTTTCAGGAATTAGCAAATCTATCTAGGATTCCCCAATAAGATACAAGTTTTATAGGTTTCAGGAATTAGCATATCTATCTAGGATTCCCCAATAAGAAACTTCACAAATGCAGTAATGTCCCCCTATTCTAATGAATCCCCCCAGATAAGGTCAGAGCCCAGTTTACACAAGATGTTCTGGACAGAGGCTTCACCCAAGGCTGGAGCTCAGGTTTAAGATAGCACAGAGTACACTGACTCCTTCCTGGGGATGTTTGATCTCTCTGCCCAGCAGAACTCCTAAGCTAAGCTGGAATATCAGGCTCCAGAATTACAAGAATGAGGGCTAAGCGGTACAGGGGGATGCATAGAGGGTACAGACAATGTAAAAAGGAAAAGTAAAAATCATCAGGCGTCATTCGTACCACCACACATCCAGCACCAGGTCTCCAGGTCCAGGATTCCCCAGCTCCCAGACAAAAAGGGAGAACACACAAAGGAGACAMAAATTAGAGGAAGCTGCAGTTATCAGCAGCCTTTAACAAATAACTGAGGGCTGCAGAGGGTTGTTTCCCAGATTTGATGTGCTGTGCACATGGGCACTGGGCTGTGAGCCTTCTCCTCTGGCACTCAGTGCAGTGTCCAGGGCATGGAATCACAAAAATGGGAGCCATGGAAGCTCCACCTTTGGCCACTGAGGGATTGAGAGCCCAGTTAAGGGTTCTGGCTGGCACCCATATTTGGCTGCTTACACAATGGGGACAGGTTCCTGCCAGCCAGGGCTGCCTGATCCAGCCTCTCTGAGGAGAGACTGGCTGGATCCTTCCTGAAACCCCCTTCACTCCATGTTTCTGCACATTTCCCAGGAGTTTTCAGGTGGCAATAGCAGACATTCATCTGTTTGATCCAGACCTTCACCCAGAAGGATCAGCACACACTCATGGATGTGGGTGGGAAACCACAACACTGCTACCCCAGGACCAAAAGCTGGTCTGGAGWTGTGGATCTCTGCCAAAGAGTTTCTGGAGAAACCACAACGATTTCCAGCTGGGAAAGGATTGGCCAAGTCCTTCAGAGAGTTACATCCCTGCAATGCCCCGGGGAAAGCTGTAATCCTGTCAGGGAGGCTGGTGGCCACCAAGGCTGGGCTGCAGGAGGTTCAAGGACTGGAGAAGTGCAGAAAATGTGTGGGATCATGAAGGGAAGGCTGTAAGGAAGGAGCTGCCCCAGAAGGTGCCCTGGTGGAGGGGTGGGACTGGRGAGATGCTGAGCTGCAGCAGCAGATGTGTCCCAGGAGCCACAGCTGGAGCAGTTCTCAGCTCTGCYCAGCTGCCTCATCTGCTGGAACACAAGGAGGGAGATGTGTGTGTTCTCCTCCTGGCTGCTGCCCAGGCAGGGCCTGAGGAGGGTCAAAAGGTCTTGAGGAGGAAGAGGAGAGTTGATTACAGTGCAAAACCACACCAGAGAGCACTGAAGGGCATTTCCTGAWAGTGTTCGTGTCATTATTTAGCAGATGCAGAAGGAATGAAATCAAAGGGACTAAAAGCTCAAATTAAAACAGACTTTGATGTTGAAATGGATTTTTTACAGTTGTAACARCAAGGCTCTTGGGAAAGGGGTCCATGGCAGTGTCAGGGCCCCAGCAGCAGTCCTGCTCTCCTCCTGCCCAGCTCAGGAGGGCAGGGACAGGYTCACAGTGCTGCTGCTGCTGCTGCTCAAAGGGCTCAGAACTCACTCTCACAGCTCTTCACAGTGGCTCAGCTCTGCTGCACCTTCATCATTGTTTTTCTCTCTTCCCTCTCCATTCCCCACTTTACATCTCCCCATTTCATATCATTCCTCTTGCCTATTTCTTATCAAAAATGCACGAGTCTGATGTCCCTCAGATGCCCTCTTTGTATCACTCCAACATTCCTTATCAGGCATTCAGCATCTCAGGTGCCTCAGGACTGCTCCAGAGCCAACCTCCCCTGGCATCCCCTGGCAACCCCAGCAGGATGGCAGTCACTGGGTGGGATGATGTTCTGGCTGTTGTGTTGTTGGTGGTTTTTTTTAATCACACTTTATAGAACATCTGCTGTTTATAAATAATTTCTTTTGAATGTCATAATCTTTTCATCTGTGTGAGCCAGCAGGCAGCTCTGAGCAGCAGGACAGTGCTGGCAGCTCTCAGAATTGGCATCTGTTCCAAGCACAGGGCTGGGGTGAGGTGTGCAGACCCCRTCCCCAAGCTCACACGTGTGGGCAGCACATGGAGAGGGCTGTGAGGCCCTGGCACAGGGTGCCCAGAGAAGCTGTGACTGCCCCTGGATCCCTGGCAGTGCCCAAGGCCAGGTTGGATGAGGTTTGTCCCAGGTCTGGGACAGTGGAAGGGGTCCCTACCCATGGCTGGGGGTGGGATCAGATGGATTTTAAAGTTCATTCCAACCCAAACCATTCTATGAACACACACAGCCCTTCCCTGTGCCACAGGGGACTCTTCAGAGTCACCTCCAAGCCACAAAAACCCCTCAGAAACAACCAAAACACAGGCACAATCAGCCTCCACCAGCCCTGACACCAGGCCAGGCACAGACACACACGTGGATTTTGGGAATTCCTCAGAACACAGCTTAGATCTTACCAGAAAGGTCCAGAGGAATGAGCAGCTTTCCCCCAGAGGAACAATCCCACAAACCCACCCACGCCCAGCCCAGCCTGTGCTCCTCTGTGCTGGAAGTGCTGATGGACCATGGAAAAGCAATGCCTGGTACTGAAAATCTGCTTATGAAGAGTCAGGAAAGTACAGGAAAATTGTAAGGAAAAGGACCAAACCATGTAACTGGTGCATTTGAACATCAAAGAGCTCTCAGCCAGCTCTACACTATTATTTATGGTTTACTCATGGGTTTAATTTTTCTGCTTTGTTTGGTTTTTTTTTTTTTTTTTTTTTTTTTTTTTTTTTTTTTTTTTTTTTTTTTTTTTTTTTTTTTTTTTTNTTGTTGTTATTTCCTTGAGAGAACATGAGAACCCTCTGGGGAATCAGAAGATTTTTTTCATTCTGCTTAGTGAAAATTCTCTAATGATTGTGAAAACAAGGCAAAAATCAATAGAGGATTATTATCAGCAGGGATTCCACTGTTTTCTGCCTGAGTGACAGCAGAGCTTTCCCAGACTCTCCCCCTGACAYTGGCTCCTGCTCTGGTACCAAAGTGGAAAGAAAAGAGTAACAACTCCTTTTTTCACCAAGGAATGCATATTTTRCCTTACTTTTAACTCTGGACACATCCAAGGGGGTTTCAGCCCCAAGTCAAACTTTAGACTGGCTCTCTGTAGGATGGAAAAACCAGGTGGAGCTTACACCAGTGGGAAGGGCTCACTGGTTGAATTTACACCAGCTGAAAGGGCTCACTGGTTGAATTTACACCAGCTGGGAAGAGCTCACTGGTTGAATTTACACCAGCTGGAAGCTCAGGGCATGAGGGTCCTGCAGAGGTCTGGGAAATTTGTCCCCTTCTTCGAAAGCTCAACTAAATTCCTCTGCAAAGGCAGCTGGAATAGGGGATGGAGAATCCAGCCCTGCACTTCCAAACTTCACAGCCACAAAAAGGCTGTTCTAGAGGTGATTTCCTTTCAGTTTGGGGCTCTTTTAGGGGTGACTTTTTGTGGCTCTTTTAAGTGTGTGCCCTGTGCACAAAAACCAAGGTGGTGATGAAGCCACTTCCTYGAGGCAGGAGCAGATCCTGCCAGGTCCAGGTGGGGTTTTTAGAGGCAAGGACAAACCCAAAGAGTTAAACACCCATTGATGGAGAAAATCACACTTATGCTCTAACCCTAAAACTCTGGCCAAGGAGTTGTCTCATGGAGCAGCTTCTCCAGAGCCACATCCTTTCTGTGGGGTGACATTGAAGTCAGTCAGGCCAGGTGAACACAAGGACAAAAATGGATTTAAGTTCTTTCATGTAGGCACAGGRGAGATGGCCCACCAGAAGAGCCAGACCTCCCAGTCATTTCTGTCAGGAAAGGTTTGGCTCAGGAAGGACTTTTCAGACTAGAAATGCACTAAAAAAAATAAATAAAACCACAAAGTAAATCTCTTGAATGCCTTCAAATAATAGAGACTAAAGATATTTTACAACTAAAACAACCAAACAATGAATGAGGAGCAGGRGGAGAGACAATATGATGAATAATTAGACAATTAGGTTAATCCTCAGGAAATGAGCTAATTCCCAGGTAGATAACAGCAACAACTGATTAATTGTTATGCCCCGGGAGGTTCTGTGCAGGAGACAAGTCCTGCTTCARATCTTCAGGAAATGAGCAGGAAAAAGCACATACTGGAGGCCTCTCCTCTCCCTCCTGGAACTTGGTGGCCCCTGGGATCCTGCTCAGCCCTCTCAACACAGGGATGAAGGAGGGGACAGAGCTGCAGAGGTCACCACACACCACCAGACCAAACAGGAGCAGGGACAGAGAGCGGGACAGGAGCAGGATTTGGGATTAAATGAACACTCCTGGCAGCTGGGGTGAACTGAGCTTTGGCTGAATGCAGTGAAAGTTCCAGGGACAGAAAGCATGTGGCCAGCAGGGATGAGACAGTGCTTCCCATGGACTAACAAGCCAGGAAAAGCAGCAGGAGCACCATTGTGCCCTCAAGCATTATTTTTATCTCCTCGGGATGAAGATGAAATGTTATAATCATGTTTATCTGGCTTCAATGGAGATATATTAGRGATATAATAAAAGCAGGGTCTGATATTCAGATACGAATTCACCATGYCACATCTGTGTTTCGTTATCTTTATCATTTTCTTGTGTGACACAATTAAGTAACATCATTTGAATCTTTCACCCTTATTTTAGTCTTTTACCCTGAGCATACTCGCTGGAATGGATTCTTTGAGCTCTGGTGATTTTTTTTCAGCCAGTTTCTGAGGGTTACCACAAACACACAAGGAATGGGTTGCCCAAGTCATGGGAAGCTGGRTCTTTTTCTCCATTAGCCCAATCATAAATTTACTGATTAAGACCCCAGCCCACCCAGTTAGTCCTTTTGGATAAACAAAGCATCTAGAGCAATTCCTGCTGGAGCTGGTAAGCATTCCTCCACCCCCAAATGGAGGTACCAAAGCACCTGAGGAAGCAGCAAAATGCAGGATGCGAKCACCAGGGTGAGGTTTTCTGTCCCTTCAGGCAGCCAACAGCTGCCAGCTGATGTGTTCCTCATTAAATCTTTTATTAACAGCCCAGATCTGGGCACTGCTCTCTGTCCTGCTCACACTGGGGCTATGGCAGTCCATGGTCCTGCCCATCTCTGCACGCCTGGACAGCAATTTTTAACCTTTTTTAACTCACCCATCATCACTTTCCACAGCAGATGGAGTTGTAATTGAAGCTCCTGCCAGTGGTTCTACTTTGCTGTAGCTCTCAGCACGCTCAGGTCAGAGCAGGAGCTCCAAACCCGGCCCTGGAGCTGTGGTGATGGTTTGCTGTGACAGTGATGCTGGGTGTCACCACACCCTGTCTGCACACACAGCCAAAATCTTGGGGTTTGCTGCAGCAAACAAYCCCCAAACAAAACCCATCCTCACTGCAAACCCATCCTCTGCAGCAGCTGCCAGCAGCTCAGCTCCTSGGTGAGGCACAGGAGAAAGGGATGGTGTTTCTTTGCCCCACTGAGAGGCTGAGGATTAATCTAACTCTGATATAAAAAAAATGTAAATTGGAATTTGGAGGAGAGGAAGGGGTGAGGCCAAGGATAATTCTTCTCCCTGCACCTGCGTGGGGTGTCTGGCCATGGGCACGAGCAGCCCAGAGTGAGCTCTTGTGTTTGATGCACTGGCAATGGTTTGAGAGGTAATGAACACATCCCTGCCAGGACACGGTTCCTGCATATTTGATAGGGATGCTGTACCATTGCTGATTCTCCATTTTTCCCTCTCTCCCATTCCAACAGCTTTCCCCTGCACAGCTGCAGAAAGAAACCTCAGAAATGTTTTGTGCCTCTGAAATCTCCAGAGGCTGTGTGTGGAGAGGCAGGACAAAAATGTGTTTGAGCTCACATCCAGCAACACCATCATTATGTCACTGGGGTGGGGCTTGTATTTACATTCATTTTGATAATGTTGAGCACCGGGCAGTGTTGTTACCCCACAAACACAGCAGCAGCCAGCTGGAAGCCCCCAAAACCCAGAGAGAGGACAGTCTGGGAGAGGCATGAGCAAAGCCAAAACAGCTCTGTGTGCCTCCACTGCAGGGTCACACATTGTGAAAACCTCTCTCTGCTGCTGAGGGTGCAGAGCTGCTGCAGGGAGGCTCTTCACTGGCTCAGGCAGCTTTGTGCAGGAGCCAGGATGGAGGGATGCTGGGAGAAGGGACTGGAATCCTGACGTGATTGCTGGTGGCACTTTCACTGCAGGCACCTCTTCCACTTTGCATTCATGTCTGGAAATAGTGTTTGCTGAGCTTTTCTGCCTCAAATCAAACTACATCCAGGCTCACGACACAAACAAGGCATTTCCAGCCCTTCAGCAGGATGCAGGGACCCCCCAAACTCACCTGTTCACAGTCTSAGCTTGACAAGAGCCAGCCCAGCACGAGGAGGGGAACATCAGTTCTCTCTTCAGATGTGCAAAAACACCACCACGCACTTCCCGGCAGCACCAGCTGCTCTGCTCGGGGCCATTGCAGATAATGGTTTAGGTAAGAATTATACACGTGTTTTACCTTGTTTCTGTGGCTAAAAGAGAGAGCTAAAACCTCTCAGTGGAGAGATTTCAGGGTTTAGCTAAAGGTAAACTCACTTTCCTTGGAAATCCCTYTGGGACAAAGTGTCTGGGTTTGCAGGGGGAGGTCAGGCCTGTGGTGTAGGCTGTGGGGACACYTTGGTCTCCCAGGTTGGTGTGAGGAGGGCAGAGTTACTCACCTGGATGTCACAAGTGTCACA
>NW_026623707.1:520809-526149 GCF_030028575.1 Malurus melanocephalus
CTCTGGTGCTTGTGGATTAATTTTCCTAACACCAGCGAGGTTTTGGCATCACACAGATGTGGCACAGCTGGCACAGRCGCTGGGCTCTGCTGGCACCAGTGACATGTGGATTTATGGAAACCCTCACAAGCCTCCTCCAGCCCAGTGAACCCCGAGCTGACAGCGCTGCAGAGAGCAGGGTCACCCTGAACAGGAYATTTGTCCCAAAACACCTTGGGGCACCCTGAGACGAAAGGGAAAGAGCTGCCAGACAAGAACAGCACTTCAGGGGAAGGCTRGTGAGTTGAGGACAGGCTGCTCACCTGGCAGGAGGGCTGGGGACACTCCAGGTGCCTCCAAGCAGAGCTCTCTGTCCCCAAAGGCAGGAGGAGGGCAGCTCGAGACCCCCAGGGCAGGGCAGGGCTGGAGGCAGCCCTGTGTGCCCAACACCTAGCACAACAGAGTGAAGGAATTCCTACTGTGGAATTCCTGATTCCTGCTGTCTCCACTAATTCCTCATGTGGAATTCCTGATTCCTGCCATCTCCCCTAATTCCTGATTTGGGCCGTCTCCCCTAATTCCTGATGTGGGATTCCAGATTTTGGCCATCTCCCCTAATTCCTGTTGTGGAATTTCTGATTTTGGTTATCTCCCCTAATTCCTGATGTGGAATTCTTGATTCCTGCCATCTCCCCTAATTCCTCATGTGCAATTCCTGATTCCTGCTGTCTCCCCTAACTCCTGATGTGGAATTCCTGACTCCTGCCATCTCCCCAGGATGTGCCCATCTCCAGGAATGGATAAGGCTCCCTTTGATCAAAGCAGACCTGTGCTCCAGCCAGCTTTGGTCCATACAGCACTGTGGGGACCACAGCTGGACAGGAGAAAGCCAGGTAGGAACAGCTGGAGGGAAATGCCATCGTGGGAGACAGGCTTGGAAGTGACAGAGCCAC
Source organism: Malurus melanocephalus (assembly GCF_030028575.1). Taxonomy (NCBI): domain Eukaryota; kingdom Metazoa; phylum Chordata; class Aves; order Passeriformes; family Maluridae; genus Malurus; species Malurus melanocephalus. The sequence continues at coordinate 521,742 of NW_026623707.1, forward strand.
AAGGCCCGTGACAGTGCCCAGGCTGCCTCCAGAAACAAGGGAAAAAGAAATAAAATGGGGGGAAAAAAATAGAGCAGCTTCACCCTGCAGCTGAAGCAGGGGGTGGCTGCATCTGCAGGAGCAGGAGCCCCAATTCATCAGCATCACACCAAGGGGACAGTGCCATGGGTRCACAGCTTTAAAACCCCTCCAGGGATGGTCWCTGCAMTGCTTCCCTGGGCAGCCTGACCCTGACAACCTTTTTAGTGAGGAGACTTTACCCAATCTCCAACCTAAATCACCCCTGGAACAACTGGAGGCTGTTTCCTCTCATCCTGAGAGCAGAGCCTGACCCCCAGCTGGCCCCACCTCCTGTCAGGGAATTGTAGAGGGCAATGAGGCTCCTCCTGAGCCTCCTTTTCTTCAGGCTRAGCCTCTCCAATTCCCTCAGCTTTTCCTCAGATGACTCTTGAGCCATCCTTTTGAACAAAATTTTAGTTATCTTTAACCTTTTTTTTTTCTTTTACCCAACATATCCACGAAATAAGTCAGAAGAATGGTTTAAACCATTATATAAACCAGAAGAATGGTTTGAAAGTCTGAAAAAAACATAGTTCCACTGTTTAAAACTATTTAAACCAAGATGGTCTCAGAGACGCAGAACCTCATGCAGTGCTTTGGTAACTATGGTGGGCAAATTATGAGCTCAGGAAAATGGAAAAATCATGTAATAAAAAGATAACTTGGGAGAGATACCTGCTCCTTCTTTCTGGCCAATAAATTGCAGATGCCAGAAGCAGAAATTCCCCCRGACCTGCCAGGGATTCAAAGGCACAAGAGAGCAACAAAAGGATGGTGGAAATCAGGTGCCAAGAGCCACCTCAGGGTACAGAACTGCAGCTCTGGGGCTGCCCTGATCCCTCCAGAGCTGAGCAACCCCAAAAGCAAARTCTGGAAAGAGGATCACTAAAGAGCAAATTGCTTTTGTGTGAAGAAAAAAACTGCTACATAAATTATCACCAATTTAGTATAATTTAAAGGACAGCCTTGTCCAAGGAGACAATTAAGCATTTCTCAGAACAAAAAGGGAGGTAAACAGGCTGAACAATAGATTTCTAAAGCCGGAGAGAGTGTGAAATCCCTCTTTTTATTACCACTATCATAGTATTGCAATTAAAATAGCTGCCTGGAGGGAGGAAAGGGAAGCTTTAACCCAGCCTGCTGTAAGATCCCACCTCAGCACAGGCAGGGCATGGCTCCACTCCAAACACAGACCCTCAGAAAGGCATTGGGGGACACAAGTGATGGTGATTTCCATGGTGGGCACAAAAAACCCCAGGAAACACAGCTTGTGATGGCCAAGAACAACTCAAACCTTCAGGGCAGCCAAGGACTGTGAGGATGAGCCAGAGAGGAGCAAAGGGGTGCTCTGGATTCCTGAGGAGCTGCTGGGTACAGCTGGTGACAGAAGCTCCTGTCCCACTCATCAGCAGTCTCTGGAGCCCTCCCATCAGAGATGATTAGCAAAAAGCTCCTTTGGATGATCAGGGCTTCTCCCTCCCTCTGCTGTCACCCTCCCGGGAAGCAAACGCTGTTTGCCATAATTGATGGACACAATTCCCTGCAATTAGCATTTCAGCAGCAGGTAGTTAACCCTCGGGGCAGAGCTGGCTGTCTCWGTTTGGCTTGCTCTGCCTGGCTGGGAATTCAGAGCAAGTTCCTCACATTCCTGTTTGTTTGCTGACCCATCAGAGCAGGCAGCCCTCTACCCTCTGACCAAAAAAGCTCCTTGCTCAGGGCAGAAACACCTCTTGGATGCAGAACCCATCTCAAAAATCCCTCTGGGCTGTGACAGCTTCCTGCTCCATCAAAAAGGCTGAGGTCCTTTCCCTGCCAGAGTGAAAGCAGACACTAATGCAAAACACCCCAACGACCCTAGAACCCAGGCTGGTATTTAGACAAAAAGGGATTTGTTTATCCTCTAAGTTCCCAATAATCTGCATTTATTTTAATTGGCACTTATGGCAAGAGCATTTACAGGCCKCAGCTGGGAAGGTGTAATTATGTTACTGGCTCAGGCACATGTACAGCCCACAGGGATTCTGCTCACAGAATAAAAAGGAAAAAAAACCCACCAAAACCACAGAAAAGGGACAGCCATGGAGCCATGGAACAGGTTRCCCAGAGAGGTTGTGGACTCCTCATCCCTGGAAGTGCTCAAGGCCCTGAGCAGCCTGGTCTAGTGGAATGTGTCCCTGCCCACAGCAGGGAGCTGGAATTAGATGTTTTTTTCAGAATTTAAACCCTTTGAACCCAAACCATTCTGTAATYCTGTGACTTCTCATGATCTGGAGCAGCCCCAGGCCAGCATGGAGGGCTTTGCACATGACACAGCAGCACAGCCAGGGCTGGGGAGAGGCTGATGTCTGCTGGGACTGCAGGGACAGTGCCATCCACAGTGCTCTGTGAGCCAGGGGGAGATTGCAGAGAACCTGCCAGGCGTTATGAAATGCAACACTTTCCCTGGAAAAGTTAAATATCATATAATCAAAAAACAGCCTGGATCAGAAGGGACCTTAAAGCTCATCCCATCCCACCCCTGCCATTGGCAGGGACACCTTCCACTGTCCCAGGCTGCTCCCAGCCCCAATGTCCAGCCTGGCCTTGGGCACTGCCAGGGATCCAGGGGCAGCCACAGCTTCTCTGGGCACCCTGTGCCAGGGCTCCCCACCCTCACAGGAAAAAACTTCTTGCTAGCATCTCATCTAAACCTGTTCTGTCAAATATCCAATCTTTCCAACCCTTGTTTTCCAAGACCTCCTGCCCTGGGTGGTGCCTGAAGGCATGCAAACACATCACAGAATTTCAGTGAGCTGCTCTTCATCAGCTCAGCTCTCTTGCTCCAAATAAAAGGTAAAAACCATGTTGACTTTAAACACAAAGGCAATTTGAGACAAGACTTTGGTTTGGAGTTGGGTTGGTTTAGCAGCATGCACAGAGGCCACATGGCAGCTCAACATCACCAGAGTGATGAGCTCCTGGAGCTGCGGTTCCCCAAATTACCTTTAAYTGTGTTCATACCTTCCATATTCTAATTAAAGCTTGGTTTTCTTTTTCCTCCTCAGTCTTTACCAGCTTAACTCTGTCCTAGAAAACTTTTTGCCTGTGAATAGTAATTTCTTTTCAGATCATTTTTAACAATATCACAACATGACTTTACCTGTGTCTTAAAACCACTCTGTCCTGGATAATTTAACAACCCAGCTGAAAGGCAGCCTGGTCATGATATTTAAAACTCAAATGGAAAAAAAAAAAAAAAAAAAAAAAAAAAAAAAAAAAAAAAAAAAAAAAAAAAAAAAAAAAAAAAAAAAAAAAACAGGTTAACCACTGGTAAAATAACAAAAAATATACCATCACTTACCCAAATAAATGAGAAGAAAGTGCCAGAACACAAATGGGGTATTTTACCTGCCTGAATTTCCTCTCCCCCAACATAACAGGGCAGAGGCACCCCTGAGGCTTGTGCTGCTCCAAATACTGGAGGGTCAGAGRCAATGCCCCCACTGCCAGCCTGTCCCCCTCCCCAGCACCTCTGTGTCACCGTCACATTGTCAGCCAGGCTCAGAGGAACCGGCTCCTAAAGTGTAATTTGTTATTCTGTCACGGTCATTCTCCATATTAATTTTATGCGGCATCAAAAGCCCTTTCATATGTTAAACTCTAATTCATATGCTAATACCCAATTTACGGCAAGTTAATTATTTTTTTGTCCAATTTATTACTGGGTGCTSATGGAGGAAGGGAGAGGTGGCAGTGGGTGGATTTTGGCACTGGGCCAGGTGGGTGGGCAGGGCTGAGCCGGGTCCCTCCCTTTTCCTGACTGTGATCCATARTGGGCACATCCCTGGAACCCTCTCCTGGCTGGCACAGCCATCCCAGTGCCTCCTGTTGTTCCCTTACTGGTGGCACCCCTGGCAGAGAGGCTGGAGAGCTCTGCTCCRAAGCTTTGAACGGCAGCTCTCGAAGGTCCTGGGTTTGTCTGGTGTTCCAGAGGATGGAAGGCAGGGATGGGAGATTGCTGGGAGGATGGGATTTGCAAACAAGAGATGGAATGATCCAGGCAGAAATCAGGGAAAATGGAATGGGCACTCACCTCTGCTCGCAGAAGCCACATTCTGTCATTCCATTCCATGGGTTTTGCCCTATCCTGCTCTGTACGGTGTGGAATAATTGCAGTTTCCCACAAACAGGCTCTGGGCTGCTCAGGGCAGGCAGGAGGAGATGGGGACAGTCAGCAGATGTCCCAGTCCCTGACCTGGGTGCACAGCCCACAATATTCCACGTCCCTCCCACCCCAGGAAGGGTTTTACACATGAGGAAGAGCACCCATCTCTCCACCAGGAGCGTGTGGTCAGAACTGTGCTCAGTG
>NW_026623707.1:527728-532468 GCF_030028575.1 Malurus melanocephalus
CCCCTACGATTTATTCTAACGATACCAGGGAGCTCCACGAGGCAAAATGAAGCTGTAACTCCCTCAAGCTAAACTCCAAATTCATTTCATAATCCTTAGATAAAAGCTTAGAAGCCAGAATATTCATTACCAACCCGGGCTCCACGAGCAGCTGGGGTAGTAATGGAATGGAGCAGATTTGACACAGGGGATGTTGCTGCAGAAATTAGCCTGTCATAAGATTACAGSAACTAAGTGTTATTGGGTGATAAGGTGTGATGTGTTAATATTAAATTATCCCACCAGTTTAAAAAAAAAAAAATTTAAAAAAAAGCACTGATGAAACTCACATTTATTAAAAGCCCTGAGTATGATATTAAAAGATCTAAGATAAACCAGTTTATTTCTGTGCTGGAGACTAAATTGAAAGWATTCTCCAGGAGGGATTCCTTTGAATGGAGCATTACAACAATAAAACAACAACAAAAAAGCAGTGTTTAATAAATGTTGGGACTAAAGAAGCCTTAAATATTCCAGACTAATCTCTCTGAGGAGAGTTCATTAACCCTTCATTCCCTTCCTTGTTGCATCAAAACAGGGATTAACTAGCGGGTGTTTCCATAAAGCTCTGTGCATGCCAAATTCTCTGTCCAGAGCAAGAGGAGATTAACAGCCACGCTGTGCTTCATGTGACACAAGGCTGGGACACGATGCTAACAAAGGTTTCTGGAAAAAAAATAATGATAAACCAAAGCACAAAGCTTAAGTGATTTGTCCAAGTCACTGAGACCAGCAAGATAACAACAGGGCCATTGAGTGTTTGGAGTTTGCTTAAAAATGTGATTTGTTGCCACCAGACAGCAACAAATAACAGTGGGAACTGATGTGCATTTGTTCTGAGCCGCGTGGTCCCATCCATCACACACAGTCCGTGATCATCCACTCACCAAAGGCACCACAGAGAGACCCAGAGCGAATTCAGGGCCAAATCTGTGGGACATTGGGATGGGGAGCGGTTTATGGGGCAGTCACGGAGCAGACACACTACAGAAAAGGGATGGGGGCTCTGGGGCGTGCAGCGTTGACCCACACAACCCCTACACACCCTGCACTGAGAGCTGGGGGCTCTGGGGGTGACCCTGCCCTGCAGATCACACACAGGGAGGCACCTGTCTCGAATTGCCTGGAGGATTCCCCTGGAGATACACCTCGGGCAGAAATCAGAAGAGGTTCTCTAATCTCTTGGAGCACTAGAGCAAGAAATGTAATTAGCTTTAAAAGGCTGGTAAGTTCATTAAAATAAAATACGAGCCACTGCCTTTGAGCAGGACAGGTGGGATCCACCAGCCCACGCTCCCCACACTTCCCTGTCTCCCTTACCCACAGCAAACTCTCATCCCCCAGGGCACTGAAGAATCTCTGGGAAGGGGTCAATAAATGTGGTTCATAGTCCTAGGGCCCCTGGATCCCAAAAGGAACCTCTAGGGAAGGGTCTATGCACTCCTGAAAAAACACTTGTGTTTTCTCAAATCCCAGCTAGTTTTCCTTTTCCCTTGAAAAGCCCCAGGGCTGTTTCCACTCCACGGCTGAGGAGGAAGGTGATGGCACCAGCACAGCGAGGTCATCCCTCGAGGGCACCCCAGGACAGGGACAGGGAGCAGCACCTGGCCTGGGGAGGGCACAGGGGGCAGGCAGAGTGTCCTGCCCAGCAAGAGCTGGTTTGCAGAGGGTCCAAATCATCGCATTCCCTTCAACTGCTAAACCTCTGTTTGGTCCTGCTGCCCCACCACACCCCTCTCCATCCCTTCACGGTGCCCTCTCCTCATTTAACCCCTTGTAGTACAAATTCAAGTCACAATCCTGAGAGAAAGAACCACCTCTCCTCCTGCCCACACCCCCTGCAAGCTGCCCGGGGGGACCACACTGCTCCAGGAAAGCTCCAGGAAAGCCAAGGACCCTCCCCACGCTCTGCCCTGGGATGGATGGCCGCCCTCAGGCACCAGCACTCCTTCAGTGGTWCCACAAGTGGCATCAKCTGCCCATGACCCAGCCCACTGAAYAATTCAAATCYGGCTGCATTACCTCTCATTCTCTTTGCTCTRGTGCACTTGGCACAGCCCTGGCTGCACCTGCTGCAGAGATGAACCTGCACTACCCCTGCAATGACTCCTGACCTGTGGATTATTCCATCCTGAGCTGCCTGAGAACTGCCCTGAAACCCAACCAGGAGGAAAAAGAAGATAAAATTTTCTCCCCAGTTACAGCAAACTCTGCAGTGGCAGGATGCTTCTGTTCTCTCCTCACAAAGGACTGCATTTTTGTAAATATTCTTTCTTTGAAATCTTTTGTGACCCTCGAGCAGCATAAAAATGCAACCCGGGGACGCCGAGCGAGGCTGGAGATCCRCTGGGGGGACTCAGAAACGAGCACAGTGCCGGCCCTTAACAAATAATAAATAACCAGCATTAATTATTGATCACAGCCCCAGCTAATCAAGTTTGATCCCTGTGGTTGCYGTGCTTTGATAGAGCCCAAGAACGGCCTTGCAGCGTGCGCCCGCCCAGCGCGGCTCCGGGGAGCTGGAGGATGCTGAGCGGGGATTTGGGGAGGTGGTACCCCCACACACACAGCCTGCCCACCCCCAGGCTCCCGAGGGTGTCTGCACTGCCAGAGCATGCCAAGTGTCCAGGGAAGAGGGGCTGTGATGGCATCCCGGGGTGTGGGCAGGCTGGAACGGGTGGGGAAGTGTGGAATGATGGAGTGAAGCATGGAGCCAGCTCTGGGTTTGCTGCACTGGGGTTTGTTAGCTCTACAGCCTGGGAATGGGTCTGAGAGCATCCCCAGGAGAACATCTCATTGCAGGATGCCTCCTGGCTCTTCCTGGGGTCAGGAATGATGTCCTGTGCTTCCTGCTGGAGTTTTAGTTGGAAAAATGCTGCGTGCTTTCTGCTCCTKTTTGCCAGGTGTGCTGGGAAAGCTGCTTTGGGGACACATGGCAGCCAGGAGCCAGGCACAGCGACACAGGCATCTCTGAGAAATCAGGGCAGCCAGTGCAGCAGTCCCTGGGAGGAGAGCTGCCTCCTGCCTTATACAAATTTTCTGATCACATTGTATTCCCTCCTGCTCAGGCAATATGCATTTGCTAATTTGTGCTGGAAAGAAGGGAATTTGGTATTCCCCTCCCTCGCTGCGTGGGGAATAGCCCAAATTTTCCAGAAMTCTCCCCTGGCTTGTCCTTTAAATAAAGCTGAAATAATGCCATAGTGTCCTTTAGGCAGCTTCTGTCAGATATATTAAGAAATACAAATATATACAGAGAAATAAATACACAATACCCTCTTTCAAGCTGCCCAGCAAGTACAGCAGGAAAACACTTCCATTTTCAAATATCTGCAGGTGAATATTGTGGGTCAGGCCGTTAACCCTTCCTTACCCCCACAGGATCCCAGACAGACGATTTGGAGAGCTGCTCCATTGCAAGGTGCTGGCCCTGAGCGGCCCCATCCCTGCTCTCCCTTTCTCTCATTATTATGCACGAGGTCAGGCAAACACGATGGAAAATGTTCTGATTATTTCCTGGGAGGGAGCACAAGGAATCTTCCAGCCTGGGTGCTGCTGGGAGCTTTATTTCCCATCAGATAAGTGATCAATCCTGGCTGGAGCCGTGGTCAGTCCCACAGGGAAGGGAGGCAGAGAGGGCCTGAGACCCTCCTGCTCCATGGACAGACCCGACCAGTGCCACCAGGCTGTGGGCATTGCAGCCATACCCTCCTTTCTGGTAGCCACCAGCTCCTAGAACCCCCAGAGCATCCCATAATCTGGGTCTTGTTTTAAAACCATCCCCAGTGCTGAGCCCCAAGGTAGGAAATGCACATTCCCATCCCTGCAGGGGAGGAGGAGGGTCCTGGGGACATCAACACCCCAGGAGAAGAGAGGCTGGGGCTGCTCAGGGACCAAACACCATTTGCACCCCATTCCCACAGTGGAATCCTTTTTATCCTCCACAGCAAGCCAAGCAGGGCTGGGAATTTTCCCTCTCCTCTCATCACGCCTTTGGTCCACGGAGCATCCTCGAGCTCCACAGATCTCATGTTGCTCCAGGGTTTAAGGCAGATTCTCGCTGCCTGACTCAAGGGATGTGGAAATCAGCATAAAATGGGATTTAGAGAGCAAAGCTGTTACTAGGGATAACAGAGCAGAGCGGGGGATGGCTGGTGGAGCCAAGGACCCTGCCTGGCCGCACACCGTGCTGCTGCCTTCCCACGGCCGAGTGACGGGTTTTGGGGGAAGGAACGGGGTATCCAGGAGAGCGTTTCCCCCGCTCCGTGGAGCTGAATGTCCCTTCTGCCCTGGAGTCCCTGCTCCGCTCGCTCCGGGGGCACCGGGACTGAGCCCGGCTCTGCCGGAGAGAGCAGGGAAGGAGCTGGCACGGACAGGCTCTTTCCCCTCAATGGCATCGATTATTCCTGTAATCAGCACCTCGTTGCCGAAACCGAACATCCATTATTACAGGATTCTAAAACAAAAATAACCTAAGGGAGGGAAAAAAGATGTAATTCAGACGCCGCTGCTGAGCCGTGCGYGTTGGGTCAGTGCCATCTAGAGGCGGCAAACCAGTCCGAAACGCCCCAAAACAGTGACATCGCAAGGTTCTCCCGGTGTTTGGGGACCTTGTGGCCCGGAATGTTGGGAAGGGACATCGGAGGGGATGYTCTGTCCCCTCCCGGTGATGCAGATCCTGTCCCAGGTCCTGGCTGCTCA
>NW_026623707.1:533249-535851 GCF_030028575.1 Malurus melanocephalus
GCATCCCACACCCCGGAGCGGCTCCGGGGGCAGTCACACCCCGCCGGGACGGCGGCACAGYCGAACGTGCTCGCCGCTCGCAGGCAGCCGCTATTAATATGCGTGGAGCTGTATTAATAGAGCTGCTAAACACCGCCGCGGGCCACGGGAACAGTTCAGCGCTTCGTTTTCATCCCGAATTAGACTGGAACAACCAAACAGGAACATTTTTAATTTTTTTTTTTACTGATGGAAAGTTCAGGAAAAAAAAAATCAAATGAGAAAATGAGAGATGAGCAAGTGCCACATCATCGCCGCCGTGGGATCAGGCTGGGGGTGGATCCGCCTGTGCTGCCCTGCCTCGTGCTCACACGCTTTTCGGGCACCTTATTTCAGTGTGACAAACCTGCCCACAGCACACAGCTGGCCCCTCAGCCTGGCATCCCCCAAAATGGCTGCAGACACCCGGGGTTTATGGCTGGTCTGTAGATAAGGGCAAAGCTTGTCCTAACTCTGACTGGAACCAAATCCTTGCCATCATCCAGCCCAAAGAAGTTTTTGGCAMAACCAAGGTGGTCCCTGCTTCCATCCCCCAGCATCTCCAAAAGCATCTCCCCTGTGCAAACCTTTCCATTCCCTTTTGTTCATTTTTCTCCCCAAAATAATAAAAATTTCTCCCTAACAAATTTAAGAGCAAGSAGCCTGCATAATGAAAGAATAAAATTGCCTGCTGTCCCTGGAAACACTGTCCTATTTTTCCATGATTAACTCTCTGTATTTGCACACTGCCCATTCCTGGCTGGAGACTCAGGGGGACAATTTCCAAACACTTTCTAATCTCGCACTGGAGCCCTCACGCAGTGTTGGCATTTCCTGACACCCCCCAGCGTGTCTGCATCTGCCAAGCTCCACTTTTGCTCCCTTTTATTGATATTATTTCATATTTCTGCTGCTGGCTTGCCCACAGCCAGGGCCCTGCCACACTGGGTGCTGCACTAATGAGAAGGATGATGCTTTCCCCACCGTGGAGCGTTGCTGCATAAATCAGGTGGTGCTCAGGTGAGAAATGGGCTATTAAGACCCATCACAAARGCATCGTGGGCTTTGCTGAGTTTTCATTCCCATGCTCTCTGTCGGAGCTTCAGCAATTGCTGCACCTTTTCTCCCCTGGGCTTTGCAGTGAAGGTTTCCCAGGACAAGGTTTCCCCAAATCACCTAAACATCCCAAGGTGGTGCCTGTCGACTGCTATTTACCCATGAAGAGCAATGGGTCAGCCCATACGACCCCAAATGATGCATTACAAACCCTAGGCTGTCTCCCAGGGGAGGTGCAGAAGCGTGTTGTCTTTGGGGCTGGGAATGAGATYGGAAATCAAAAGGGTTGGGGACCCTCTAATCGCTACAGCAGGGTTTTATTAAGCAAATTATTACTGAGCAAGTAAATAAAGCAGCAGGAATGCAAGTGGTAATCAATAGCATGGTTTGATCCAGGGCAGCCTGAGCGTGGCCTCGTGCAGATCCCACAGCGCTGCCAAARACCCCACACAGCCAGCACCGAGGGGTGCACAGTGCTTGAGGGGGAATTAATCAAATAAACACCAAAAAGGAGCTGATTAGGAGCATCTCAGGAGTCTCCATCCTCTTTTACACCCCAATTTCACATTGGTCCCTTTCCCATGAGAGATCCCCCACATCAGGGCAGCAGCACAGTGTGCTGCTGTGTGTCCCTGGGGTATGTGTGCCAGGGCAGTGGCACACATACCCCATAAACACTTTCCCTGCTCCCAAAAGCACCAGCAGCCCCCTTTAGCTGAGATCTGCTGCAGCCCCCTGGGCACAGGACTGTCCCCTCCYAGYACMGAGRGAAGAGCCACACTGGGAGTCCCCAAACCCCTGTAAAAGCTTCCATGTTGCACTTTCCCCTCTGTGCAAGGCAGGACCCAGCACAGATGGCCTGCAAACCCTYCTGTCACAGAGTCAATCACCTTGGGAGCGCCCAAATTCTCATCTCCACCCTGAGCCTGCCCTGTTCGCCGTGCCAGGCTGGAGTGCAGCATCCTTTGTGGGCAGACTGTGCGTCGGGGTCACGGACAGTGATCTGGGGTTGGGGACAGTGGTCTGGGGCTGGGGACAGTGATCTGGGGTTGGGCACAGTGATCTGGGGTTGGGGACAGTGGTCTGGGGTTGGGGACAGTGGTCTGGGGTCAGGGACAGTGGTTTGGGATCAGGCACAGTGGTTTGGGGTCGGGCACAGTGGTTTGGGGTCGGGCACAGTGGTTTGGGGCTGAGCACAGTGGTTTGGGGTTGGGGACAGTGGTTTGGGGTTGGGGACAGTAGTTTGGGGTCGGGCACAGTGGTTTGGGGCTGAGCACAGTGGTTTGGGGCCAGGCACAGTGGTTTGGGGATGGGCACAGTGGTTTGGGGCCGGGCACAGTAGTTTGGGGTCAGGCACAGTGGTTTGGGGATGGGCACAGTGGTTTGGGGTCGGGTACAGTGGTTTGGGTCGGGCACAGTGGTTTGGGGTAGGGCACAGTGGTTTGGGGATAGGCACAGTGGTTTGGGGTCGGGCACAGTGGTTTGGGGTCGGGCACAGTGGTTTGGGGTCAGGCACAGTGGTTTGGGG
>NW_026623707.1:536017-540778 GCF_030028575.1 Malurus melanocephalus
GGGCACAGTGGTTTGGGGCCGGGCACAGTGGTTTGGGGATGGGCACAGTGGTTTGGGGTCGGGCACAGTGGTTTGGGGTTGGGCACAGTGGTTTGGGGTAGGGCACAGTGGTTTGGGATCAGGCACAGTGGTTTGGGGCTGCCCTCCCCAAGCGCCTGCCCCATGAGCACAGAGCATCCCTCTGTTCCTGCCCGCTCCCAGCGGCCTCAGGGCTGACCCAAACCCCTCTGCCSGGCACAGCACGAGTGCAGCTCCTCTCAGCACGTGTTTATGGGGCTGGAGGTGATCAAATCCTGGATAATTGTTAACGGAGCACAGCAGGAGTGAGAGATGCCCCCGTGGCCGGGCAGGGATGAATCGCAGCCCCGGAGGGAGCAGTGATGGATGTGCATCACTCACCAGGGGAGCACAGCAGCAGCCAGGACWGGGGACATGGATTTGGTGGCTTGGGAACGCTGTTTGTGAGTGACCCGTGGGCACAGGGAGCAGCTCTGGCTGGGGTTTGGTCTCAGCAGGGGAATGAGCTGGCTGTGTCCGTGTTCATCCTCCCAGCCACATGCCCAGGGAGTGCAGTGCTTTAGAGCTCCCCACCTTCCCTTTTTCACTCYATCTCCTGTCTCCCCAGCCATGATCTCAGAGGAAAAGGGTCACAATTTGTCCCCCTCCCTCCCCAGCASCCACAGACAGCTCGGTGCTGCTGGGAAGTGTCGGTGTCCAATATGTCCCGAATTTCCTGCTGCAGCAGCCCAGCTGTAATCAGCTTTGGATTACCACAAGTACCAGGCTCTGATAACATCCCTTCTGTTACCCACTCTCTAAATCTCCCCAGTCACGCAGATGGTTTCCCCCCAGCAACCCAGTACCAATTACTAGGAAGGGGAAAAAAACCAAAATANAAAGAAAAGAAAAGAAAAAAAAGGAGTTAATAACGGGGGGAAAGCCAGATGCTGTTGCAGCATGCAACTGAGGGCTGGTTTTGTGCAGAGGATATAAAGTGAAATCAGACAGCAGTGAGTKTAAAAGTGACCACTTCCCACAAGGTGTCATTAACCTCCAGAAGATGCTGCTGCAAATTATCTGCGAGGTCTCRGTGGTGCAGAACTCGGGCTGATGGGAGGCTCGGATTGATGGTGAGGGGAGCCACGGCCACCTGCAGAGCAAGAGAAAAGATGCTCTGTGGGTTGCAGGGGTTTCTCCTTCAGGGCACAGTCCCAGGGTTGTCTGAGCACAGACAGAATTCCCTTTTCTCAACAGCCACCGTTTCTCCCGACCTTTTCTTGAAGCAGCAAGAACATCCTGCACAGCAGCTGGTCTTGTCCCAGCGCTTTGGGCAGCCTAGTGTGTACTCCCCATCTCTGTACTCCCCATCTCTGTACTCCCCATCTCTGTACTCCTCATCTCTGTACTCCCCATCTCTGTACTCCTCATCTCTGTACTCCTCATCTCTGTACTCCTCATCTCTGTACTCCCCATCTCTGTACTCCCCATCTCTGTACTCCCCATCTCTGTACTTCTCATCTCTGTACTCCTCATCTCTGTACTCCTCATCTCTGATGTTCCACACATCCCAGAGGTTCCTCATGGAGCTCCTTGTCCATCAGAACACGCTTTGGTCTCCAGCTCTGCAGAAGGTGCTGTTTTCCCAGCAGGAATGTGCTCTGGTGAGGAGCTGCACCCACACCAGCCCAGCCCAGCACTGCAGGATCACAGCACAGCAGGGCAGGCTCCTCTCCCCAAAAAAGAGGAGATCCTGAAAATCAATGACTGCTGCTCTCCAACACTTCTCATTCCATTAAATTCTGGGTTTAAACAACCTTGCAGAGGGGTTTTTATCAATCCAGTTGYCTCAAGTGGTAAAACAAGTCATGTGGGAAAGAGATGGGGCCCAAAAATAACTGCAGCAGTCAGAAGACAGAAATGGGTAATTAAATCATTCTTTTAACTCTCTGTCCTTTGTGGTGGGTGCTTGGGGTATATCCCCCACCACAGCTGTGGGTGTGGGGCAGCTCTGTGAGGGACAAACCCCAGAATGGAGCAGAACAAGGAAAGCTGTCTCCCACCAACCCAGGACATGGAGAGTGACCCTGGATGCTGTCCCCAGGGACCATATTTTGCAGCACTGATGTATTTAAAATCCCCATGTGAAGAGCTGGGAGAGGGAGAGCTCATGGTGCAGGCACAGGACAGTCCCAGGGGGACACTTTGGCCACCAATGCTGTCCCAAAAGCTTCACTCCCTGTGTCACATCAGTGACAAGTGTCACAACAGTCACATCAGTGCCCGTGCAGCTCACAGGGAGCACCACAGCCTGCAGGGAGGGACACATGGCCACTGCTAACACAGCACAGTGTGTTAGCATCCCATCCCATCCCATCCCATCCCAATCCCATCCCATCCCATCCCATCCCATCCCATCCCATCCCATCCCTCCCCTGTTCTCTTCCCCAGCTCTTCCCAGCTTCTTAAAACCAGATTGAGCCTCTGGGTTCAATTTACTCTCAGCCCCTCTGTGGCAGGTGGTAAAAAGCACAACGCTCCCCTTCCACCTGTGAAAATCAGGCTCCAACAATCCCTTGGATTCTGATATTCCTCCCAGAAAGGATGAAATGCACCCCTGTGCCAATCCCCACAGCTGTGGGTGCAACACCAGCACCCCTCTGCCCATAAGGAATATTTCCTTCCACCACACAGGGAGCCAGAGCGGTGAACAAAAGCTCCTCAGGCACAGCAGCACATTTCAGCCTCGCTGCTCTTCACTTTTACAGCAAAGAGATGCTGTAGAAACAAAGTGCTGAGTGCTCCAGGGCCCTGCTTCTGTCCCCAGAGTCCCATATCTCTCCCCAGCCTGCATCCATGTCCCACAGGACTCCCCTACGGTGTCTTTGCCACCACCTATCACTGTATCAGGAGCCTCCCAAACAGACACACAGGATCTGACGCTGAGTAGAAGGGAAAAACAATCTGGAAAATTGGAAATAACCAGCAACAGATGCTCCAAAGCCCTCTGGAGGCTTTGCGTGGCCACCAGACCACAGGGCCCTCATTCAAGGGCAAGTGTCCAGCAGGAAGTGTTGAGCACATAACATCTACAAAAGGTGTTCACTGGATGTGAAATTACTCCACAAAGAATGTGCACACATCCTTAATTTCCCTCAGCTGGGTGGGAAATATGGCATTAAAGACACCCTGCAGCAAAAACCCCTTCCACTGCTTCATCCCAAAGCTGCCCACACATTCTCTTTGCAGAGGGATTGCCCATGTGCCCACGGGGAGGGACCAACAGGAACAATTGTGCAGCTCCAGGAATCCCTGGCTCCTTCCTGGTGGGTGGACAGGAGGTGACAGGCACTGGTGTTTGCTACCCCCACAAAGGCACCTCATGGCCACCAGAWCAGGGAGCAGCTGAGGGGATCACTGGCACATCATCAGTGACCATCTCTGCTGGAGGGAATTCATTTTTGATTTGGTTTTATTAACCTTCCCACATTTTGACGCACAGCCCGCGCTTCGCAGCTCACGCCTGGGAAAAGAGGAAATGGCCACATCTCSCTGGTTGAGATATTCACAATCGGGATGTGCCATCTGCCCCGTTATTAAACACTGTCCCAAATCCACTGAGACAGGGAAAGCAATTTCCTAGATGGTGGAAAGCACCCAGTAAACCCTCCCCTCCTGCACCCAGCACCCCACCCTGGACCCGCTCCCAGCCCCTCCAGACCTCACCCCGCTTCTCTATCTCACCTGTCTGCTGAAACCATCACATCTGATTTATTGTGTTCAATAAGGAGAAGGAGTTTAAAACAGAAGATTTATCCAGAGGCAAGTTTTGGAGCRTTTCTGTATCTCTACCTTTGTTTCYGAAAGGCTGGAACTTGTTTTGAGTGGAAGAGGCAATTTGGGACAGTTTGCAGCCATCCCTGGGGCGCRGCAGAAGCTGAGAGCTGAGCTAAAGTGCACCTTAATGATGTGCCCTCGTGCACCCTTTCAAATACCTGCATCTTAATTACTGCASAGAACAAATTTCTGATGCTTGCAACACTGCTAACCCAGCTGGGGTGTCTTTCATGCCTTCCCCACTCATTTTGCCACTGGTTCCTTCAAAGAGAGCCATAAAGCCAAAAACATTTCCTTTAATGCTCTTGATGGAGGTTTGATGTGAGTGGTGGCTCTTTCATCTGCTGCTCCTTCAGAAAAGGGTGGAGATAAAAGGATGAAGGAGGAGGAATCCTCGTGCACGGACACATCGCTCCCCAAGATCTGCCTACGTGGTGCCCACGTCACAGCTATGGCTCCAGGACTGTCCTGGTGKCACTTTGGTCCTCTGGGTCATCCAGCTGGAGCAGCAAAAACACAGGAGGATGGGGCAGGGACAGCCAGCTGGTCTTGGTGGCAGCAGTTCCAGAGTCTCTGGTTATCAGGGCAGAGGATTCAGGGGTTTGGGAACCACAGTGCCACTCAGAGCCAGCTCAGGCATCCCCAGAGCCCTTCAGCAGCTCAGCTCACCCAGGCAGTGCCAGGACAGCCAGCAGGGCAGGGCAGGGCAGGGCAGGGAACCCCCAGTTCCTCAACCTTTCCCCACAGCCTCCCAGGAATTCCTTCACGGTTTTTCCCCACCCGTGTCCTGGAGGATTAAAGGTTCACCCTTCCTGGCAGGAGGGGAGCTGCGAGGTGAAYGGGGGCTCTTGCACTGCTCTGCTGCTGAGGAGCTGAGAGAGCTCCAAACAGCACGAGGAGAGGGGCCAGGGTGGCAGGGAGGCCTCT
>NW_026623708.1:0-4790 GCF_030028575.1 Malurus melanocephalus
ACACACACAGAAATGTCCCAGGGATGTTCACACACACACAGAAATGTCCCAGGGATGTTCACACACACAGAAATGTCCCAGGGATGTTCCATCAATGATCTCCAGTGATGGACCAGCCCCAGGAAGGAAATGCTCCCCCAAATCCAGACCCCACAGGTGAATGATGCACCCTGATGAAAATTTTGCCTCTGAACAACCCCATTTCCTTGTGAGACTGGAGAAAAGCCCTTTCCCTTCTGTAAAAGCCATACAATAAAATACGGGGATGGCTCTTCCTCATCTGTTCCTGCTTCCCTTGCTTTTGGGACTGGAGAGCAGGGATCAAGAGAAAGCTGAATTGATGTCCTTCCCCAAAAGGATTGTTCCACCAGCCAGGGGTAACTGCAGTTATTGTTAGCAGGAGGTGCCTGGAAGTTCAAGCTATTCAGCCTAAATTTTTAATAAAACATCCCTAACAACCCCACACTGAATAAATCCACTCTGTGGTGCTTCCTTTTCATCTCTCCTCACTCCCAGCCACCTCATCTCTGTGCCCACCCTCCCACCCCAATTTTCACTCTCCCCACTGCTGTTCCTGCCCTTCCCCAGCACACTGAACCTCTCTGGGCTGCCTAAAGAAGGGATGCTGATAATTATTTCCCATCATTAGGAAATCTGTTCCCACAGCTCGGTGGGGAAGTGCAGAGAGCTGAGCCCACAGCTCCAGCTCGTCTGTACCACACTGGGATCTTTCCCAGAACCAGCTCCTGCCTTCAAAATGGATTTACTGAGCAAATTCACAGCTTTTATCCCCACACTCTGTTTTATTTTACCTTTAACAACAGCTCCTTCTCTGCTTTTTACCCGGGAGAMAGGCAAAGAAGGGTCATTTCACAATCTCTTCATTACCAACTGCTCGTTTTCTCCTGTTTCGTGAGGGTTAGAGGGGGCAGAGGATTGGAGTTTCTTATCTTTTCAAGTAATTTTTATTTAATCTCTTTTTCCTGGAGTATTCCGGTGTATAATTCCACTAATTCACTGCTATTGCAGTGACCTCGAAGAAAGCTGATGCTCTCGCTCTGCTTGAGTCTTTTAATTTCTTKTTGGAGATCTGAAGGGTTTTTTTAGAGCTCTCCCAGAAGCTGTGGAGRGGATGGAGCAGATTCCCTTTAAATGCATTTCTCTCCAAGCTTTTTCTGCCTCCTCCAGCACGGAAATCACTGAAACCACCGAGTCACTGAGCCCTCTAATACCCCTGGAGGAGTTAATTAAAGGGGTTTAATCTGTGCTGAGATCAAGCCAAGCCGAATCCATCCCTGGAAATGACTTTCCCTGATGGAATGACGCTGGAGGCGGGCGGGATGGGATGGATTCTGCGGGAAACAAAGATCAGAACGCTGCTGCCGACTGCCGGGGACTCGTTTGGGTTTATTGGGCTGGAAATTAGGGTGGAAATCCCTGGGATTGCCGGGATTTGCGGGAGAAGGGGGACACCCGCCGGCAGCGCCGGGAGCGCAGCGGGGATGAGGAGCGACAATTTGAAAAACTGTGAATATTTGTGCAATAAAGAACATTTTATTTGTGCAACAGAGAACATTTTATTTGTGCACTAAAGAAGCACTTGTGCATGTGAAGAAGAACAGCATCTCTCTCTGCTGGGAACTGCTAAGGGTATTTAGGTAATCAAGGCAAGAGCAGTACAACCAGCATGGGTTTAGGGTCTCCAAAGGAAAAATTAGGTGACAGTTTAGATACTGCAGTAAGCCTTAATTTTTAAAAATCTGCCTTAATTTTTAAAATCTGCCTTAATTTTTAAAATCTACCTTAATTTTTAAAATAACTGAAGTTTTCCTTTCATTATGATTAACTGGTTTTTAAATTGAAAAGTGGCTGTGATTTGGTACAGGGTACCACAGGTCTCTGCCCAAGCTGCTTGTGTTCTGGTATCAGTGTTTGTGCTGTGAGGTGGATAATCCTGTTTGTAAAGGACATCACCCTTGCTCTCCTGATACTCACAATGTGCACACAAACAGCATTGCAGCAGAACTGAGTGTTTGTAGGAAAAGAGTAAGGCAAGCTCACTGTGAGAAATGTGATTTTTGATTATCCCTACATTAATTCCTGAGAAGGGGATCACTTCTGTCTGTTTTAATTGAATAAAATGAGGCTTTCCTTGGAAGGAGTTTTGACTAAACCTGCAGTTGTTTCCTGTGTTTCCCTGAGGAAGAAAYGCTCAGCAGAGTCTGTGGGTGGACAGATAAGGGAGGAGTGGAGCACAACAGGCACTGCATGAGCTGCACTGTTCAGATCCTCTCTTGCACCATCCCACGGCAGCACAGGCACCATTTGGGATTTTTGGAGGGTTGGCATCATCCTGACAAACTCTCTCTGTTTCCTGATGAAGAAACCAAGCAAAGCCAGGCAAATGTAGAGATCAATTTGTTGGCAAACAAATAGCTGGGTGTACACATTTATGGCACATCCCAAGGAAAGGGAAATACCCAAAAACCACCAATGCCACAAAGGCAGCTGGAAAAGGGAGCCTTCACTGTGCCAGGGCTGTTTTGTCCCAGATTTGGGAGTGGCAGCAATGAAAAGCACCTCTCCAGAGCATTGTGATAACACAGATTGAGGTGGTGCCAGTGGCTCTTGTCTCAAGTGGCCTCTCCTCACGGGGGAACAGAGGGTGAGTGACACAGCCTTGGGATCAGAGCTGGACAAGAAGAACGAGGAAAGGACAATCACTTTAGGCAAAGCTTAACAAAGCTCAGGCTGTGGAGAGATTTGYAGCCAAGTGAGACTCTGTTGCTGTTTGTCACACCACAGAGGAGGCCAGTCCCACCTGCCAAACCTCTTTATTTAATGACACACCAGAGCTGTGGCAGCATCCTTGTCAGAGGGAAAAGCAAGCACACGTAGGTGCAGAGTGKAAGGAAATCGAGAGGACATCTTCCCCATACATACATCAGATCAACTCTCATCCCTGGTTGCCGTGGCCTTTGCTATTTTAGAGCTATGTGTGGAGGTTGGGCTGGAAAACAGCCTGGACTCAGACATGGTCAAAACAGCGCAGACTCGAGCTGGGCTGACGCAAYCAGCCATGGGATTGGATAAATGAAAGTATTCTACCAATTRAAGACAAAAACATGCTACATAGAGATTGGAGAGTGCCCAGCTGTGTCATCTAGCTGGGACCTGKATAATTGGTTTGTTCCCTGAACCCGGGAGATAAGAAAAGTATATATAAAGCGTGCTAGTTGCTGGTGTTAGGGGGAGCTGAGCTGATTTCACTAAGAAGAAAGAGCTGATTTCACTATAGCAAAAAGAGCTGGAAGAGAAGACTAATAAAGAAGAACCTGGACCTGCCTGCCTGCCTCGTGTGTCTTTCCTGCTCCGGGGATGTGTGGGTGCGTCAGGGCATCCAAAACCTGGTCACCCCCAGAGCAGAATTATTTGATGAGACTGAAGAATTCACCTACAGAAGTGAAAGCAATGAACCCAGGCCAACCATGGAGCAGTGTTTTGCTACGGTCCATGTGCAGCACCCCAGAAGGAAGGAAGGACACACAGACAAAGTGTGCAGCCTTTGCTCCAGYTGATCAGAGGATTGAGCTGTGCCTCACTCGTGTCCCCCCTCGCTGTCCCTGCTCAGCCCCCGTGGCTCCAGGCTGTTGTAGGGTGGCAGCGTGGTCACCACAGCCTCCACAGTGAAGCGATGGGGGGCACTGAGGGCTGGGGGCTCATCCTGGAAAGCAGAATTATCCTGAGTGTTTGGAGGGGCTCYGGGGGCAGAGAGCTTCTGCCGGGAGCGGCACCAGCGGAACGTCAGGATAAAAGTGATGGCGATGAAATCCAGAACCAGCTCGGCCAGCTCCATCACTGACAGGACAGAGGAGCCAAACCAGAGGCTCCACTGGTTCCCAAGCTGGGACAGCAGAGTCACCACCTGCAGGAGACGCAGAAGGAGCAGTGAGGACAGCCCTGATTTGGGATTTTTGCCTCCCTTGATTCCCCTCACCCTGCCCCAGGAGGAATATCCAGCAATGCTGCTGGGGCAGAGGCACCAGGAGGGTGCCACAGTCAGGGAATGGGTGGCCAGCAAAGACACAGAGTAAAGTGTGTACCGTGAAGGCTGGAGACTCCCCGTTGGTCTTGTAGTTCCACTCCTCAAAAAAGATATTCACTTTGGCAACTCCGTTCCTGTGAGTGAGAAATGATGCTCAGTAAGCCCAGCTCCTCAACCCCTGCATTTCTTCACCAGTCTAATTGTCTTCCCTGTCCATTCTGTGCCCTGTCCTTCCCTCACTCACATCACCAAGAGGCTTTTCCCCATCTCTGCAGGTCCCTCTGATGCCTGATGATTTTTGCTTTTCCTTTTTACGCTTTCTGTACCCTCTATGCATTCGCCTGTACCCCTTAGTCCACATTTTTGTAATTCCTGGAGCCTGATATTCCAGCTTGGTTTAGGAGTTCTGCTGGGCAGAGAGACCAAACATCCTGAGGAAGGAGCCAGTGTACCCTGTGCTATCTTAAACCCGAGCTCAGCCTTGGGTGAAGCTTAAACCCGAGCTCAGCCTTGGGTGAAGCCTTCTGTCCAGAACATCTTGTGTAAACTGAGCTCTGATCTCATCCAGGATTCATTAGAATAGGGGGACATCGCTGCATTTGGGAAGTTTCTTATTGGGGAATCCTGGATAGATTTGCTAATTCCTGAATCCTATAAAACTTGTATCTTATTGGGGAATCCTAGATAGAAATGCTAATTCCTGAAACCTATAAAACTTGTATCTTATTGGGGAATCCTAGATAGA
>NW_026623708.1:5220-6244 GCF_030028575.1 Malurus melanocephalus
ACTTCTGTGATTCCAGAACACACAGAAATGCCAAGGATTGACTGTTTTCACATCAGCATCAGACCCCTTTCAAAATTTGTCCCTCGTATCCCCATCCTTGCTGAGGTGTCAGTAAATACCTGCTCTGACTCAAATCCACAGGTCAACATGCCTGATCTCTTCCCATCCATGATTTAATCTGAACTCTGACATTTCCAACACWCACACACCCCACTGGGATGGTTTCTGGTTTGGACACAGTCTCTGTTTAGGGGCTCTCACCTCTTGGATGTGATATTGTATTTGTTCTGTTGTGACAGCATGTAGAAAACCCAGTCCTGAAATGAAAGTGCAATGATCACAGTCACCTCCTGCAGGTTTAGTACTGTTTGAGAAAGGACTAAATGAGGGGTGGGTGTGGTGCTGGGCACTGGGACACCTCTCTTACCTCAGAGACAGCAGAGGGCCAGCGGGAGTAGCCAGCTGAGAGCTGATATTCTGTCATYCTGCAGGATGAGAGGCTGTGTTAGCTGCTGACACTGCAGGAGCCACGGGTCTGCCATCCCCAGACACCCCTGAAATTCCCTCCCATGGTGAAGTTCCCCCATTTCCCACCATGTGGAATGCCCAATCCTTGGGAGATCATCCCTAAGCCAGCCCTGATGCTCCCTTAGCTCCAGCCTGATGTGGGGAATGCCATTTCAGCTTAAACTCAAGCTTTGCCCTGCTCAGTGAACTCTCTCCAACTTTTATAGGAACAGTTTCCAGCCTTCCTCACTGCCTGGTGACCAMACTTACTTGCAGGGTTTGCGACACTTGTGGAAACAGCCCAGCACGTCRGCTTTGAACTCAGCCAGGAGTTTGTAATAGCAGTAGCCTGAASAGCAAAGAAATGAGCAATCTTTAGACAAAAGGTGATGGGTGACAGCGAGGGCAGTCCAGAAGAGGTTTCCTTCCACAAGGGGCTGATTATCCAAGACAAGARTGTCCTGTGGATGTCCCAGAGCAGGGAATCATCAAAGACAATGAGCTGTGCTGGAGCAAA
>NW_026623708.1:7891-11360 GCF_030028575.1 Malurus melanocephalus
CACCCATCCATCAGCAGTTGCTCTTTATTCTTTCCTTGGGATGTCATTTCTCCCTGCCTGCCCCCGTTTCAYTGCTCCCTGATAAACTGCAGCCAAATGTTTCTCATCCAGTCCATCAACATTGTCCTTCCTCTCCCTTCATTGATTAATCCTCTCCTTTAAACACACCGTTAGTTCACTGAGTTAAACCTCCCCACATCCTCACAGCTCTGACCCCTTTTCCTCCTCACCTTCCTCATGCTGATGGAGGTCTCGATGCCAGGACGGACATTGAAGCCTCCATCATCCATGAAGGCTGGCTCGTTCTGGTCGTGCACCATCACCCTGGCTCCTGTCACCGTGGACAGCAGAGGGATGAAATCGTTCTGCTCCGTGCGCACCACCAGAGACAGACCTGGGGAAACAGCAGAGATGGGGAGGTCATGTGTGCTGCCATGGAGGAGAACAGTGAGAAAAGAGTCTGAAAGAGATTTGGGAAAARACAGACATCAATCAGGGCTACAGCAAACCTTAGTGGCTGCAGAGAGGCCAGAGAAAAAGGCAGAGGCTCCAGAAGAGGCAGAGAAAATTGGATTTCATCACTGCAGCTTAGAAAAAGCAGAACTGGGAATGGAGAGATTTCATGGAGAGACTCGGAGCCAGATGGAAGAAAAGCCAGAAAAGCCTGAAGATTTGGCCTGGAGAGGTTTCAGGAGATTTAGGAACACAGTTTGTTGAAAGAAGAAGATGAGGAAGGAGAAGGTGAGGAGCAGGAACACGAGCACTAGGGCTCAGCAGCAGAATACAGGAATGGTCCAGAGGAACCTACAGACTACAGTGCAATCCAGAGGAAACAGAGAGCACAAGGATCAGGCACTGAGGAGGGAGAGACAGCTCAGTGGGCAGCAGTGAGGGCAGCCATGCCCATGAGAGCTGTCTGCTCCAGGGTGAAAACTTGGGCAGGAGAGCAGGGCTGCAATGTGCCACCACCAGTACCAAACACTGCAGTGATGCCTGAAAAGGCTTAGAAATAAAATTCCATAGATTGGTGTCTATAGAGCAGGGATTTGTTTATTGCAGCACTGGAGGGGAGGGGGATTTTTCCTCTTAATCTATTTGCTTTTGCTTCCAATTGGCACATATTTATACAGTAAGCATGGTGTATAACGTTATTATTGTCACTGTTTTCTATACTCTCACTATACACTTACAACTCTACATGGGCACAGAAATATATCACAGTTTTACCAGTGCACATGTGTTATTTTTAATTTGGTGCTCATGGGGGTCTCCCTCTAATGCAATACTATCTTCTTTATTACGGTGGACTTTTAACTTTTGCCTTCAGGGCATGTGCAGTTGGAATGTTTATGGGGTTTTTTTTCTAGTATTCTAAGTCATAATTTTAAATTATTTTGTTGATTGTCTCGTGCTTCTGCTAAGTTTTCATTAGTGCTTGTTATTGTTTCTTGTTATAGCATTTACTTGTTTACTTTCTTCAGAATTTTTTCGATTTATGTCTCTTGGTGTTTTCACTTACCTATATACTAATCCAGCTGGTTAGATTACGTGCAGCTGGTATACTACATGTTGCTAATGCACTAAAAAACCTTAAAGCATATATATATATAAATAATATATATATAATATAATATATATTATATTATATACATAATAAATATAGATAATATATATAATATATAATATATAATATATATTATATATTGTATATTATATATTATATATTATATATTATATATTATATATTATATATCATATATCATATATCATATATTATATATTATATATTATATATCATATATTATATATTATATATGATTGATATATGATATGATATATGATATATGATATATGATATATGATATATGATATATGATATATGATATATTATATATTATATATTATATATTATATATTATATATAATAAGCTATAATTGATATATTGAAAGTGACTACATTGTATTATAATAATATGTAAAAAGTTATTACATTCTTATATTGACAACATATAAAAAAGGCTATAGAGAGTTTTTAATTAGTAGCTCTCATAAGTACTTTGCTACTTTGATATACATCATATACATCAGCAGGATGCCCATAATTTGTAGGGAAAACAGAGCTGAGCTGTTCTGACTCACCAAAAAGTGAAAGCAATGAACCAAAAAGTGCCTCTCACCCACCATTATTGATGCCAGGCAGCGAGGATGTCCACAGGCTGCTGCTGTTGTCATTAAAGGTGTAGCAGTTCCCATASAGGGGATGGTGGAAATGGGTGTAATTCCTGCGAGGGGAACAGAAACATTCACAGTGAGAAGGGCTGAAACACCAGGGGGAAGGGATTTCTGAAAAATACAGCTCTGTTTTCCATCAGCAGGGAGAGSAGCTTACAGCAGATGGGCACTATTTGTTATGTAAACTCACCTGGAACAGGGAAAAACAATTCAAATGTGCTGTAAAAAATGTCCTGGAACTGAACAGGTTTTTACAGAGGTTTTTCATATACTGCCCAAAAGGCTTTTAACAGTGCAGCAATTACTGTATCATCTTCCTAATACTAAYGAAACTCTTATCTTTTCCTACCCCTTTTTCTCCTTTGCAGATGGGTTTCATTCCACCTTCTTGGAGCTTTTTCACCAATAATGGCAGGAGAAAAATGGGATTTTTTTTACTATATTTTTGTATCAACTCTCTCCTCTCTTCACCTCTATGTGGACTGACATGTACCATTTTATCACTGTGGAGAGTAGAACAAAAATACTTCTGAGCTGTACATCTGTGCCCACACTGGCGTTTGTACCAACATAATTATTTCACTTGTGTGAAACTCAGAAAAAGGAGAAATCATCCTCTGAGGTTCATCATTCCAGGTCACAGAACTTGTGGCCCTGATATTCACAATCGAAAAGAAAGATTATTTGACACTACAGGAACTGAACAAGGGATGATCCCACCCTGGAAAARAGGTTCTCTCTGGTGTTTTCCTCGATTCCCCTGGAGCCCAGGCACAAAACGAGTGTTTTCAGGGATGCCCCCACTACTCACGCCTTGTCACACGTTGCCTCGTTGAAGCGACAAGCATAGATGAAATTCTCAAAGTCAGACTCATCCAGGGCTTTTGCATCAGGGACCTGGGCCAGGATGTTGATGTAGTGAAAGCTGTACCATTCTCTCACAGCATCCACCCCCGAGGAGTAGGTCTGATGGAAACAGTCGTTGTTCTCACTGCACTGTTGGGAAGGAGAAAAGCGGTGTCAGAGAGGAATTTTAGTCCAGGAGGCAAAGCTCTGCCTGGGGATAAGCTGTGCTCCCTCGGCACAGGCAGGAGATGACCAAGGAGATGAAAAGTTCCACAGTGGCTCTGTGTGTGACCAACAGGACATGGAAAAAGCCCAGGACAGCTCCTGGGTGGAAGGGGAACACCAGGTGAGGAAAACCCGGGAGGCAGCAAGGAGTGCAGGGTAATCTGCA
>NW_026623708.1:12245-19020 GCF_030028575.1 Malurus melanocephalus
GGGTGTGTCCAGAAAAACGTTTGTGATCCTGTGGGAGCTGCAGTAAACTGCCGAGCGATTAGCTTCAGTCCTTGAGCGCCTTTTCAAATGCAAACACACATACCCCAGGGCGAGGAAGCTGCTGCCCAGGAGCAATTTCGACCGTGACCACATTTCAGGTGGCCCAGGACCATCAAATACTTTCCCCCATTGCTATTATTGGGGAATGCTGATGCTGATAAACTGCTCTCAAAGGCAAATGCAAGGCTGATGTACCCTCAGGAAGGACAAAGATTCCCTGCTCTTAGGAGATGTGCACTGACAGCGACAGGGACAGGATTTGGGGAACAGGACTGTATGGAGCAAAGCATTCATCTCTACCTTTTTCTGTCATTAGCAAAAGCCAGCAGAGATTAATCAGATTTTTTACGTAAGAAAAGGCATGGCCCAGGGTCTAACCAGACAAAAGCAGCCAGGCAGAGAGCAGAGTGGGTTGGGCACAGGCTATCTGGGGATCTCACCAGAACAAAGCCAATTTTCCAGTCATTCTTGTCCACGGAGGGACTGTTCTCTGGCAGGTTGACTAAATTATCCCGTTTGTGCCTCCGCAGGGGATGGCGCTGGACRTGGTGGAGCAGGCTCCTGGAGCTGCGCCTCTGTGAGGACACAGGGGACCAGTCGCTCCGTGGCAGGGACATGTTGTAGTCATAGAGGTCCAGCAGGGTCTGGTGCGTGATTTGGTCCAGCCTGTCCAGCTGCTTTCGGATGGCGCTGTACCTGTGCGGGAGGGAGAGGAGAGCAGCAGGTTTAGGGCTGGATGCGCACAAACAGCTCGGAAAAAGACGCGCAGCAAAGTTTGCTGTAAATATAACCCCTTGCTGGAGGTTATCTCGCAGGAAAGAAGTGAATCTGCTCCAGCCCTGTGGCAGTTTACATGGCAGCCTGCTAACAAACACCACCGAGCAGAGCTGCCTGAACTCTCATCCTTCCTGAGCGTGCCCTGCAGCAGCCAAGAGCCGGCAAAAGCGTCCTTTCCACCGGCACCGCYACAACCACGAGCGGAACAAAAGCACGAGCCTTTATCCTGCACCCATCCCAGCCAAGGCAGTCCCATCCCTGCGAGTCCATCCCTTACCTGTAGGGATTGAGGGTGCACAGCGTCACGGCCGGGAAAGTCAGCCTGTCGGAGTTSAGGTTGAGGTTCAGGTTGACGGGGTAGCTGAAGTACTCCCTGTAGAGGATCCCAAACTGCCAGTACATCAAGCCGAAGGTGAGAAAGAAGAGAACGGACCAGAAGGCTGTCTTCATCTTATTCTTTTTGGAGCACACCAGGCGAATAGCCCCATGGATGGTCGTGTTGCTGCAGAAGAACTGGAATAGCTCCTGGTAAGAACTGTAGAACTCGATGAGACCCTCCCGCTCCTCTTCTTTCTGCTGCTGTTCCTCTTCTTGCTTACACTGACTCATTTTGTCCCCTTCTGGCATCTTCCCTGCCTTCCCAGAGCCGCCCTAGAGCACAAACCCAGCATTAGTGTGTCTCCCTGCGAGGCTGCGGCTCCGAGGAGCCATGCCCGCCGCACAAACTGGCTCTGCAGCACCCTCTCCCCGAGCTCCGCCGCTTCCACCCGGCTTCCCCAAGCCTTCCCCCAGCCCGGCTGCAGGTCCTGCTCCGGCTCCTCCCGTCCCACATGTGACACGGGCTGGATCCTCCCCCGAACGCCCCCGGCCCTGTCCCGGTGTCCCTGTCCCGGTGTCCCTGTCCCGGTGTCCCCGGCCCGTCCCGCGGCACTGACGGGGGGCGCGGTGCCCATGGCGGGGCTCTGGGGCCGGAGCGGGGCCGGGCTGGGGCCGGTGAGCTCTGCCCGGCTCTGGGGGCTCTCTGCAGCCTCCCCGGCTGGGCTGGCAGCGGGGCCGGGCTGGGGCCGGTGTGTTCTGCCCGGCTCTGCCGGCTCTCGCAGCCTCCCTGGCCGGGCTGGGACCGGTGAGCTCTGCCCGGCTCTGCCGGCTCTCGCAGCCTCCCCGGCCGGGCTGGGACCGGTTCCTTTCCAGTTGGAGCCAGCACCCCGCCCGGCTCCTGCCCTGCCAGCTCTCCCCGCCCCTCCGGCCTGTCCCTGCAGCCTGTCCCTGTCCCTGCAGCCTGTCCCTGCAGCCTGTCCCTCCTGTCTGAACCTCCTGTCTGTCCCTGTCCCTCCAGCCTGTCCCAGTCCCTCCAGCCTGTCCCTGTCCCTGTCCCTGTCCTTGTCCCTGTCCCTCCAGCCTGTCCCTGTCCCTCCTGCCTGTCCCTGTCCCTCCAGCCTGTCCCTGTCCCTGTCCCTGTCCCTGTCCCTGTCCCTATCCCTGTCCCTGTCCCTGTCCCTGTCCCTGTCCCTCCAGCCTGTCCCTCCTGCCTGTCCCCTCCTGCCCCGTCCCCTTTCCCCGGGCGCCGCTCCCGTTGAAGAAAAGCCTCTTGAATCTCTCGAGTGTCGGCTCTCCGGTCCCGGTACCCTCGGGCGGTGTCGCGGGGTCACGGCGCGGCCGCTGCGGGGACAGCAGAGCCCCCCCGGCCCCCGAGAGAGCCCGGCCCCGGCCAGGTACGGTGCCGAGCAGCCTGAACCTCCTCCTCCCACCGCCTCCGGCGGGCACGCCGCGTCCCAGCAAGCCCAGGCGGTGCAGAGAGAGAGTTGGCAGCGCTGGGGCAGCGCCGGGGAACCTTCCCTGCTCTGTCCCCCTGACCTTGCCCCAACACCGACCCGCGGTGAGAGCTCCTGCCCGGGTTTCATTGCCAAACTGTGCTTTCCAGGGGCAAAGTGGCGATTTTGGGTGAGATTTGAGAGAGGGATGGAGCTGGGACAGAGAAGGCTGGGGGGCGATCAGTGATACCCATCAGTGATAACATCAGTGATACCCATCAGTGATAACATCAGTGATAACATCAGTGATAACATCAGTGATAACATCAGTGATAACATCAGTGATAACATCAGTGATACACATCAATTACCGCATCACCTTTGCTGGTGCCTAAAATACAGAAATCTTCTGTGTCCATAACTGCCGGGCCCAGCCATCAGTGGGAATTTGTTTGGCTGATCTGTGCCTGGGAAATCAAAACCTCCCGACATTACCCAAAGCCTTCCAGCGTTTCCTTGGACCACGGAAATGARCACCTTAGCAAAATGTGACCAAAAGCCCCAAACAGGTTCATTATAACCGTGAAATTTCTTTACCAGTYTTTTCTCCCAGTGATTTTCTTTCAAACTAGCTCTGTCTGACGTTTTCTTTCCTTTTTGGTTGCCTCCTTCAGTTAAGTCCTTGTTCAGAGTCTTGGGTCACTGAATTTTGATCCTTCTTGAGTTAGCTGTGGTTTGGTTAGTGACTCAAAATATGCAGCCACTTTCACCTCTTCATATTGCAAAATCCCGTGCTTGAAAATGGCAAGCAGTACCCTTTTGAGGGCAGCAGTAAAGGGGAAGGAACAGCCTTGTGACAAAACTACAGCCACAACTGAGAGCATTCCGCGAGCTCCTTCCCCCCAGAAAAAGCAGTGCAAAGCAAAACCATATTTTCTTGTCCAGTTCTAAAATTAATTCCATCTCCAGTAAATTATTTTTTGAACGTTCAAAGGTGAAAATTGCAAAAAGTGGGTGAGATGAGGTGGATGAGCTAATACTGTATAAAATTTTTATTGAAAAGCAGCTTCCTCAGAGCATTCCTGGCTGCACTTGTGGGGCTCCCAGCTCAGGAGGGACATGGTCCTGKTGGATGGAGTCCAGAGGAAATCACAAAGATGATCAGAGGGCAGAAAGGACAGAGTTGGGGGTGCTCAGATTGAAGAAATGAGGCCCATCTGGAAATCTTCTGCAGCCTCCCAGTATCCAACAGGGATAGGAAGGGACTGTGGATCATTGATGTGGTGATAGGACAAAGGGGGATGGTTTCAAACCAAAACAGGGTAGATTTAGATTAGACTGGAAGGAAAAAAATTTCACTGTGAGGGTGTGAGACACGAGAATATATTCACAAGGAAACTGTAAATGCCACATCCCTGGAAATGTTCAAGGCCAGGCTGGACGGGGCTTTGAGCACCCTGGGATAGTGGAAGGTGTGATTTAATCCAGTGGAACTGGATGGGATTTAATGTCCCTTCCAATCTGAGCCATTCTCTGATCAGAAATATCCTGGGACAGTCTGTGCAGCTCTGGATCCCATCTTGGGCAGTGCCAGTAGGAAATGTCATTTACTGGAGGAATTTAGGGAGCTTTTCTCACTCRGATAGACCTGGAGACTGAAAATTCAGCAGCATTCCACAGTGGAATTGTGGAGTTCTGATTCCAGTCACTTCACAGAGCAACTTGTTAGATTTACATTATCATAATTCCCTGAAATTGCTGTTACATTGATGGACTGATCCTCCAGTACCACCTCTCCCTTAATGGGATTGTGGCTCTGTTTTACGGAATAACAAAAACTACTTCGCCCCTGAAAATGCCCCTTTTTTACTCATTGAAGTTAACACTGAGAACKACAGGAAAATTTGGTAACCTGTAGGTATTCTCTGATTTCCACAGTATGAAATAGGATTTTAAATTGTTTTAAATTGCTTCAGATACATGGTCCTCTCTGTTGTGAGACAAAGGCAACTCACATTTTTTGATTTCTTTTGACTTTCTTTCATTTTGATTTCTTTTGATTTGAGGAATAACTAAAACCTCAAACATCTGGACTGATTTGCTGTATCCAAATGACAGTCTAGAGCAATTTTCTCAGTATTTTGTCATGGCTGATGATTTCTGTCATATTTTTGGGAGAACTTTTGGCCCTTTGACAAAGTTTGAACGAGAACAGCAGATAATGCCAATACAATATATCTGTGTGTCTCTATGTACACATCTAAATGCATATTTATTTTTTTCAGAAGACTTTTCCCATGTGCTGTTTGGAGTTTGTTTAAGAGTACAAAGCTGTTTTCTGGTCCTTTGACCATTTCCAGCAGCTGTGACAGYCGTGCTCTGAGCAATTCCCCTTTCCCTCTTTCTCCCCACAGTGAGCTGCTGGTGCTGTTGTGTGTTTTCTGTTTCTGTGGCACATCTGGGGACACCAATCAGCCCTGAGGTGACTTCCAGTGTCTCCAGTCACACAAATATTGTGCTTTGGCTGTGGCTCTGTGGAAGTCCCCATGGTCACACAAGTGTGCTGCAGATCCATTGCCAATGCACAAAGAGACAAAAAAATTATTTTTAACATTGCTATAAACAAAATTTCCCCCTWTTTCCCAACTACTTTAGAAACAATGCAAAACAAGTCTCCAGCTCAGCTGCCAGTCTCAATCTCCATTAGAAGAAAATCAGAATTTGCTAGCTTTTTGTGGTTGTTTTTTTTTTTTTAATTATTACTTACATCTTCCCAGTTTTTGTGTTGTTCTTTTTTCTCAGTGTGTGCATGAAGTAGATCACTAAAGTGACCAAAATTGTYACTCATGAGTGGCACCATTTCCCTCAGGACACTGCACTCTAACAGAAGATGGTGTGGGAAGTTGATCAGTGCACTTTGCAAAAACAGCTCCCGTTGATCATTTCGGTGATCAGGTTCACTCCTRTCTCAAGCTTTCCTCACACAAGAGTCTCCTGAGCTTTTTCCCATCCAGAAGTGTCTGATGTTTGCATCCTGTGAGGAACTGACCTCTCCAGGTGACTCACACCTGATGGAACAGGTTTTGGCACCCGTGGTTATTACCGTCACAGGCTCAGCAATTATGGAATCATTTGTCTTCTGAAATCCCAAGTTTTGCAATAGAAGGAAAAGATCTTCCAYCAGACACTACAAATCCTCTTTGGAAGTTCTGGTTTGTCGTAATTTACTCCACCTCTCACGATGTTTTCAATCCAAGGAGCTTTCTCCTCTTGTGAAATGGGAAGTGCCCTGTTTTTCTGGGCAGTGCTTCTGGATTTAACATCTTCACCAGCTCTGAATGCATGATTGCTTTTTATTGCTACTGAACAACCTTTGAGTAAACATGAATCACTCTTTATGGCACCAAATTYGAAATGTTTCCTTACCAGCTACGTCTATTATCTGCCCGGCTAGGAATTTGATAATGATCTGTAGTACACACAACTTTTTAAAATAGAACAAACTTCTTTTCTACACGCTGCTACTGTTGAGGAAAAAAAAAAAAACCAACAAAAAAATCACCAAAATCTCTGCCTTTGTCTCATATGGATCCCAAGTGTAACAAATTCACATTTTTCAACTACACAGAAGATCTTCCATCAGTTTAATTCTTTTGTGTATCTGTAAATGGAATTGTACTTTCCTTCAAATGCAATTGTACTTTCCTTCAAATGCAATTGTGCATTCCTTCAAATGCAGTTGTACTTTCTTTCAGCTGCAAGGCAGAAGCCAGTGATTATTTTAGGATTATTTTAGGATTATTTCTGGATTACCTACAGCTGCCTGTATTTTTTCTGCATTAAAAGTCGTGACCCATAGAGTGAAGGAATGGCTCTGTGGGTGTTGCTGGAAGTTTTTTTGGTCAAATGCAGGAGGTGGTGTCTGTCCCAAAGCACCCAGAGCACACCATGTCCATACCTGCATCATTTGTGTCCCCAGGAGGTGATTCTCAATCCATATTCTCATTTTTACCTTGCAGGAGCAGTGTGGCTGCACAGAGCTATTCTGGCCAAGAAAAAGGGAGTTCTGGGGGAAAATCAATGCTGTGTGTGTTATCTGTACCTTCCAGCATGAGAGATGGGAGAATCCTGGGGAAAATCATGAAAATAAAATATTGTAGGGCTGAGAAAGTCCTGCTGGAGACTGC
>NW_026623708.1:21130-22291 GCF_030028575.1 Malurus melanocephalus
GTGGGCGAAGGGGCAATTAATAAGTGGGCAATGGGGCAATTAATAGGTGGGCAAAGGGGCAATTAATAAGTGGGCAAAGGAGCAATTAATAAGTGGGCAAAGGGGCAATTAATAAGTGGGCAAAGAAGCAATTAATAGGTGGGCAAAGGGACAATTAATAAGTGGGCAAAGGGGCAATTAATAAGTGGGCAAAGGGGCAATTAATAAGTGGGCAAAGGAGCAATTAATAAGTGGGCAATGGGGCAATTCATAAGTGGGCAAAGGAGCAATTAATAAGTTGGCAAAGGGACAATTAATAAGTGGGCAAAGGGGTAATTAATAAGTGGGCAAAGGGGTAATTAATAAGTGGGCAACGGGGCAATTAATAAGTGGGCAAAGGAGCAATTAATAAGTGGGCAATGGGACAATTAATAAGTGGGCAAAGGGGCAATTAATAAGTGGGCAAAGGAGCAATTAATAAGTGGGCAATGGGGCAATTAATAAGTGGGCAAAGAGGCAATTATTAAGTGGGCAAAGGGGCAATTAATAAGTGGGCAATGGGGCAATTAATAAGTGGGCAATAGGGCAATTAATAAGTGGGCAAAGGAGCAATTAATAAGTGGGCAAAGGGGCAATTAATAAGTGGGCAAAGGGGCAATCAATAAGTGGGCAAAGGGGCAATTAATAAGTGGGCAAAGGGGCAATTAATAAGTGGGCAAAGGGGAAATTAATAAGTGGGCAAAGAGGCAATTAATAAGTGGGCAAAGGGACAATTAATAAGTGGGCAAATGGGCAATTAATAAGTGGGCAAAGGAACAATTAATAAGTGGGCAAAGGGGCAATTAATAAGTGGGCAAAGGGGCAATTAATAAGTGGGCAAAGGGGAAATTAATAAGTGGGCAAAGGGGCAATTAATAAGTGGGCAAAGGAGCAATTAATAAGTGGGCAAAGAGGCAATTAATAAGTGGGCAAAGGAGCAATTAATAAGTGGGCAAAGAGGTAATTAATAAGTGGGCAAAGAGGCAATTAATAAGTGGGCAATGGGGCAATTAATAAGTGGGCAAAGGGGCAATTAATAGGTGGGCAAAGGGACAATTAATAAGTGGGCAAAGGGACAATTAATAGGTGGGCAAAGGGACAATTAATAAGTGGGCAAAGGGGCAATTAATAAGTGGGCAAAGG
>NW_026623708.1:22881-25162 GCF_030028575.1 Malurus melanocephalus
CTGGATTTCCTCATTCCAGCCCTAACAATATGACCATTATCACAGCACCTGACGCCTGGCTCCTGTCCCCACCCCTTTCCTGATCTCTCTGCCTGTTCCTGGAAGCTGGAGGCAGAATCAGCCACCTCAGACCAGTTTTTCATGCAGTGACAGGGCTGGGGCTGGTCCCTGTGAGCCCTGGGCAGAACTTTCTCAGCACAATTTGGACACAGGAGCTCCCTGCTGCCTTTTCCAGAGCTGGTGACAAGGTTTTTCCACAGCCTTGCTCGTGTTTAGGGTGATTTTGGACTCCAAATGCCCCCCAGGCACTCCCACCCCATGGTTTCAGTGTCCTCTGCTGATGGTGATCTCTCCTCTCTGGAGCACAAGCCAAAACCTACACCCTCGACAAGGGAATCCAAAGGCAGCTAAGCCCTTAAGAAGAAAAGTTAATTTATAAATTCAAATTCTTTGATGGGTAAGGGCAGATTTCAGAGCCAAATGGCCCAAGGGAAGGTGGGCACCACCCCTTTTGTGCCTCCCACCACACCCCTTTGGAAAGAGGAGCAGAAGGCATCACCCCCACTCTCCATCTCCCTTTTAATTGTTCCAATTCAATTCGTTCCTCTGCTTGAGAGGTTTTGTGTCTTCCCTCACAAGATCTCAGGCTGGCAGTGATGAAATGTCTGGAAATGGTCTGAAAGCTCTGGAATGGTCCAGGAAGCAAAGAACCTATTTTGTTTCAAGGTGTAGCTTGATAAATTCAAGTTAAGGATTAGGTAACAAGACACCCTTTGGTGTTGCCTTGGTTTTTACAATGAAGTAATCTGAGGTTTTTCCTCTGTAGGATGTGGAATGTCTGGATTAATATCTTTTTTCTTTTTTCTTTTTTTTTTTTCTTTTAGTCCTTTCTTTTAAGCATAAAAGGTTGGCCAACAAAATGTGAATCTTGGTCAAGCCATGTGACCATTTCTAGTAATACTGAGAAGAGTGAGATTTCTACATTTTAGTCACTGTTCCATTCTGTCACCTCTTCATATCAAGATTTCAGCTGCTTCAGATCCATCTCACACATCAAGAAGTTTATACACCTGGGTGAATTTTGGAGTCAGGAAGGGATTTTCACCAAGTAAAAYCCACAGGGTGTTTTTTTTTTAGATAAAGAATCTTCCTCTGTACCTTGAAAAGTTGTCCACTTCAAGGGATCTTGGGCCTTTTGTCTTTCATGACAGTAAAGAATCTCAAAGTATTTGCCCCTGGAATGAGGATCTGTGTATTTATCAGCTGATTTATCAGCAATTGATCTTTCCTGCTAAGGACTCAATAAAATGTTGATGGTATTTCATGGGAGGAAAGCTCTGTGAGGATGATTTAGGTATGCACAGAAATATAAAAGCAGAGAAAACCAGCAATTCATAAGGAAACCAATACTAAACAAACACAGGGCTTCACAAGTGTTTGGAAAAGGGCTAAAAGAAAATCATAAAAAGTATAATTGAAAGAAAAAGTATAACTGAAAGAAAATCCTAAAAAGTATAATYGAAAACAAGGGAAGGAGAGGGAGCTGAATGGAAAGAACAGTAGTGAATGAACCCAAAAAGAGAAGAAAATGGTGCCCTCCTTCTCTGTGAGGGTGGGAAGTCAATGTTTTCACCCCTACAGCCCTTTGCCTCTGCCCCTCATTCACCCCAACCCCTTTTTCTTCCTCTTTTAACACCACAGCACCACATGGAGTGTACAACACTGCTGGGGCAGTGCTGCTTCTCTCTCTGATATTCCAATGCTCTGGTATCCCATAACAGCATCTGCCACAAATGTTTCCTTCTCTGTGTCCAAAAGTGTCACTCCTTTCACATTTTCATCACCTGAATTCACCCTTTGCCAYCTTACTAACTGGGGTGAAAATGGGGTGAACACCTTTCTTGTGGGATAGAGAAACCATTGTTCATTGGGGTAAGGGCAGTTACGAGAAATGGAGAGAAAAATTAGAGAAGGATGCAAACTTTGGAATGTTGCACGTAAAAAGGCAGCAAGTCAGGTCAAGGAACAACCAGCAAAAAGAATCAAAATTAATAGATCTCTCTCAGAATGCATCAGGCATGTTCTGAAGGGCAAAACAGGGAGTGCAGAGCAGAGATAAGARCACCCCAAACACCTCAGTGCCAAGYGCAGGATGAGATCAGGATGGCAAAACCCATTCTTCAGCAGGGAGGGGTTTGTCAGCCAACGTGTCTGAAACTGAAACGGCTGCAGAAGAGGCTGTTCCAGGCACTGACAAAGCAAACAGTAACAACTCGCTGGG
>NW_026623708.1:27523-31422 GCF_030028575.1 Malurus melanocephalus
TTTGAACATTCCTGGCACTTTGCTGTCCATTGTGGTTTATCACTGCTCATTGTGTCACTGAAGTCCAGGTGAAGGACACATCAGAGAAGGTGTTTGGTACAGARGATTGGGGTCACAGGAGAAGCAAAWGWGCAGCTCTGGTGAGGACGTGGCTTTGSTCAGCATTTTGTGCTCTTTGGGGATCTCTGTCCTTGCAACCTTTCAGACCATGGAAGGGTCTGATCTGTGATGAATTTGAGGATTTTAGGTGGGGTGAATGCAGTTCTTCTGACATTTTCAGAGATACCACAGAATCACAGAATGGTTTGGGCTGCCAGGGACCTTAAAGATGATCTCATTCCACCTTCCACTGGAGCAGCTTGCTCAGAGCTCCACCCAGCATTGTTACCATTTTGGGAGTGACATCCCATGGCTTAAAAAGCAATCCTGGGTAATCCTCGTGTTTCCTGTGGTGCTCTGACATTGAATTGCTGTGTCTGTAATACAGAAACAATCCCCATGGTCACTGTGGAGCTGCTACAGAATGTGTGATTGGGATAAAATATGAACTTGAAGTGAACACAATTTATTTAAATGCTTTGCCTCTATCAGTGCCTGCTCTCTTGAAGGCATCTGAGCTTCATCTCTGTTCATAAAGTTCTTCACAGACTGCTGAATTTATTTTGCTAACTTAAGCTGAATGTGCAGAGGCATAATCAAAAAAAAAGGAACTTATGGAGAAAAGATAATCTTGAGCTTGGCTTTATTATTTGAAAAAATAGCTGCTCTTTCAGTACCACCTGAGAAGTTTTGGCTGGTCCATATCCTCAAAACAAGGCAGCCACRGTAATCTTTGTTGGCTCAGCTGCAAAGGATTTAATCTTACGTTYTGCAGGTTGGAAAAACACGTATAAAATGTTGTGTCTCACAGCCAACAATTCTCCTAAAGAGTTGGTTTAGAAGTTTAAAATAAATTTAATATTTTTTGCAGTGACACAGTGTGCCCAGCAGTTTATCAGCTGATGCCCAAATTCCTGCTCTCACAGGGTGGTGATGCCACGTGGCACTGGGCCATGGCACATTTGACCTTGGAAGGCAGCGTGGCCGTGTCCCAGAAAACCAGAACATCTAATATTAATTATCCCTGTCTTCTTAATGAAGTCAAGTTGATATTTGATGCAGTCTTAGCCTCTCAGTGACATTTTCTGTTAAAAGTGTTTTATATTTAAAATGGAAGCAACGTTGCTGTTAAGCACAAGGTCACCTTGTTTATCAGTGACTATTACTTTTTTCTGCTTTAGAGTATTTGCTTCACTTGTTTTTGTGGTTTTACTCCACTAATTGAGACATTCAGGGACATAGAAAGGCTGTGGTGGGGAACATCACAGAGCAGTCAAATCAAATCAAATCAAATGCCATGGTATATTTTTCCTCATRAGGAATACAACCACTCCTAATGCATTTCTTCCATATCTCCATTATTTTTCCTTCCTTCCTTTGCCACTTTAAGGACCAAAAAGCAGACAAACTGCCCTCTCTCATTTCCTGTGTAACACAGGCCCTGGAATTTTACCCACTGTGTCTTTTCCCTGATGTCATCAATTTTCTCCTTTTAATGAAAATCGTTATTACGAATGGGCAGCTTGAAAAAAAACTAACCTGACTTTTATCTGCAGGCCTTGAAAGACAGTCTACCCCTTTTATTTTTATTTTTTTTTGGCTGAGAATGGTCACTTGGCTGATTTGTGCTCATCTGAAGGTTCCCCCTCCTTTAGCTACTCACCTTCATTTTGTCAAAAATGGTTTTACAGTTGGATMTCCTGGTGCAATTATTAAACAGCACAATCCTTGCAGAGAGGTTTTCAGCAGTGTTTGCTGCTTCTTTTTGGATAATGAAGTTTTGCCTGTTATAATTAATCCATGTAATGCAATGAATATATACAGATGCAATTATTTTTTCTTCAGAATGTAGAAATTTCATCAACCAAATGTATTGTTTTGTCAAAGAATGAATTCACATTTGTTTCTCACAACTTTTTTTTTAAACWCTAAATTATTAAAATTATTTTAATTGTTGGGGCATCAATTAGCTAACTTTTATAACTTCATACTCTCTTAGCTATGATTATTACTACAGAGCCATCTAACAGTCAGGTGTCATTTTGCTTTCTCTTTCACATGTTTTTCCAAGACTTTGGGATTTTTCTAGAATGCCTGATTTTTAAATACCAAACTCCATTGAGCCAGGTGCCTCCTCAGTCAAATTTTTATGATTCTGAGATGCAAATTTGCTTGGCTRCTGATCTGAAAATAYTTATGCTTAATAGATGCTGTTAAAMCTTYCCTTAGTTTGCAGAAAGATGAGGAAGTTTTTTTACTCTCCTCATTTAATGTGAACATCCAAATCTGTTTTTCTCACTATGCAAACAATTAACATTTCTGTATCAAGAAGCCTCCATCAGAATTCTTCACTATTAACAATTTTACCTATATCTATGCCTAGGCTGTCACTATTGTTTCTTAGTTTCCAACATATTTTGGAAAAAAACTGCTTCCAAGTGCCGTTAGCRCTTGCAGCAATCCAGTTTTTCCAGATTATTTTGAACACTCCTTATCACCTTGTATGCTTCATAAATTCTCACTTTTATTGTGTGCCATACACCCGTTCCTCCTGCTCCCACCCCCCGCTGGTTTTATACAAAATTTCTCAGTATTTAACCTTCAAATTCCCTGTTAGGCCAGAAAAGTGTTGAATCTTCCCTATCTTTCTTTTCCACAACTACAGAGCCACAGATCTTCTTCATCTTGTGAGTTCCCAGCACTGAAATGTCTATAAATAACAATTTTATTGCAGCTTTCTCCTGGGAAGTGTTATTTTTCTGACTGCTTGATTTGCCATGGGTTTAACCCTTAAGTACCATTTTGAAGTACCAATTTTTTGCCTATATATATGCTCAGCTTCACAGATAAAATGTAGAAATACATGAAGATTTTGATTCTTGTCCTGTGGGCATTAATCAAGTGTACTTACACACATCTCCAGGCACATGTTTACACACATGTTGTGTATGTGGTTACAACATGTACCTGTATTTTCACATCATATATGCAGTCATGCAAACACACTGTAAGTAGTGTAATTTTCTCTGAATGAAAGAGGCATTTCTACAAGAAAATGCCAAAGAAGAGGCATTTCTGAAGGTGTGAGCAGTGCAGCACAGAGCTGAAGCTGTCCAGGCTGCCCTCCCTGGATGAAGATGTGTTTTCCTCAATGATCACTCAGCTCTCCCCCTTTTTTCTTTAAGGCTCTGTCAGTATTTGGGCAGAGCTGTGTCAAGGGACAGGAGATGAAACTCTGCAGGTGAGTGGCACAAAGGTTCCCTCTGTTCTGGAGCCCTCAGAATTTGCTGAGGCTTTGGTTTACCTGAAAAGAGGAGAGAAACAAAGAAAAAAGAAGTAAGAYGCAGTGGAAAATAAAATCTCATCCTGGTTTGCCACCAGGTGAGATGGATGTCCATCCCATCCTCCCTGCAGGATTTTGGGATATGCTGACCCCATCTCTCCTAAGCAGCAGTGCAGAGGACAGGCAGATGCTCTTCTCTGCATCTCAACCCCCAGGGAAGAGGATCAGCATTCTGAAATCCCATCTGCTCTTCTCCTGAGATGAAGATGTCAATGATGTCAATGATGTCAGTGATGTCAGTGATGTCTTCTCCTGAGATGAAGATATCAATGTCAATGATGTCAATGATGTCAATGATGTCAATGATGTCAATGATGTCTTCTCCTGAGCACAATGAAGGTGTCAATGATGTCCATGGTGTGTTCTCCTGAGCACAATGAAGATATTAATGATGTCAATGATGTCTTCTCCTGAGATGAAGATGTCAATGACGACAATGATATCAATGATGTCAATG
>NW_026623708.1:31687-33230 GCF_030028575.1 Malurus melanocephalus
GCTCTTCTCCTGAGATGAAGATGTCAATGATGTCAGTGATGTCAATGATGTCCATGATGTCAATGATGTCAATGATGTCTTCTCCTGAGACGAAGATATTAATGATGTCAATGTCTTCTCCTGAGATGAAGATGTTAATGATGCTAATGATGTCTTCTCCTGAGCACAATGAAGATGTCAATGATGTCAATGATGTCAATGATGTCAATGATGTCAATGATGTCAATGATGTCAATGATGTCTCCTCCTGAGATGAAGATGTCAATGATGTCAATGATGTCTTCTCCTGAGCACAATGAAGATGTCAGTGATGAAGATGACAGTAGCAATCACATCCCCACCCATCCTTGAGATGTCCCCTGCTCTGCAGAGGAAGAGGAGGCTCAGTGGTGCTCTGTAGGCTGAGCTGTCACAGCTCAGGAACTGTGCTGCTGTCAGGGACACGATGTGACAGGGCACGAGTCAGCCAAAGCACACATTTCCAGGGCCAGTTATTCTGGCTGTCCTGATGTGTCACCACTCTCTGAGCTGCGGGTACGGCTGGCTTTTCCCTGCTGGGACAGGAGAGTGTGAACTCCAGCAGCTCCAACAGGGGGAAGCAGGGTTTAGTAAAGCCCTTCAGAGGGATCAGCCTCCAGAGAACACAATCCAGCTCTGACTCATGGGGCCATGGCTGTTTTTGTGTGCCTGTGCACCGAGCACTGCCCACTTGCTGCAGACTTCTGCTCTGTCGCAAAAATAAAATCTCTTTTGAAATAATTTATAATTATAAAATTATAAAAAATTATAAAATTATAAAAAAATATAACATCTCTTCTCCCCTGAAGCAAATAGAGATAGTTGCTTTCTCAAAGCCTCAGGGACTCAAACAGAAGCTGAAGAAGTGAAAGGGAAAGGGAAGACAGAGAGAATGGGTGTGAGATGAMAGCAGAAAGAAGCAGGAAGGTGTGGATTGTCTCAGAGGTGTTGAGATGAGGTAGAGGAGGTGTGGGAGGATGAAGAACTTGGCCCCCTGAGCCCTCCTTGGGATGGGCACTCAGGGGTGGGCTCTGCCAGGGCAGCTGTGGGTGGATGGTCCTGCCTTGGCACTGAGCTTGTGATTGATGGCACAAAGCCATGCTGGAGGTGCCATCYCCACTCTGCCCCTGGCTGCAGAAATGGGCATTTGGGAGAGGAATTTCTGAGTGGTGGCTGATCAGAATAGTCACCACATCTCTCTTGAATGATGCCACTGCTGGAACAACGTGAACTCTGGAGGAGGTGAGCAGGGAATTGGTTTATTGATGGCAGAGTACAAAAATCCACCAGGGAAAGAAGATGAGCAAGAAATTAGGGTGCAGGGTCTCTGGTTGCCCTCAGGCACGTCCCCTCCTCTGCACCCATTTACAGTTGGATGATGGGCTGGGACTGCGTGGTGGGGTGGTTTCTTTTTTTTGTTTCTTTTTTTTTTTTTTTGCACCCATTTACAGTTGGATGATGGGCTGGGACTGCGTGGTGGGGTGGTTTCTTTTTTTTGTTTCTTTTTTTTTTGGGATTTTTTTTT
>NW_026623708.1:33603-39725 GCF_030028575.1 Malurus melanocephalus
TGAGCCAGCTCCAGCTCCCCTTTAGCCCAGTGGGCATGTGGTGCTGCCAGCAGTTGCCAATTCAGCCCTGACTTTGCAGGAAAAAAAATCACCGTGGAAAAAACAAGAAAGGAAGAATGGAAATGGATGAGCTCTGATGGAATTGAACTACTGCCTTTTCCCTTGCCTTTCAAACACGTGGAGAGAAGCTGGCTGATGCTCTGCTGCTCTGTTTCCTCTCACAGGAGCACAAAAACTCACCCTTGCTGTGGCCAAATAAAATCATGGATGCAGAGCTGCAAAACCCACAAAAACCCCCAGCACAGCTCTCCCAGTACAATTCCCTGACCCCCAGCTTGTGCTGGGCTCTGGGCACAGACTCACCCTTTGCATCCCATCCCATCCTCACTCACAGTTCAGTTCTTCTCAGAAAATCCTCCCAGGAATGTTGGCTCTTGTGCAGATGCYGCGTTTAGGAGCTGTCAAAAACTGCTAGTGTAGGATCACACAGCTCCCCTGTGAGCCCTGCCAGTCTAAAATGCATCCTCCTCTGCTCCCCTGGCCCTACAAGTCATTGCTGTCAGAGGGCACCCACAAATCCCAACAAAGCAGAGCTTTACCATGAAGATATCATGTTCAACAGAGCCATTCAGTGCTGCAGCTGCTGGGACAGGGCTGTGGATCTGTTTTCCTGCTCAGAGAGATGAAAAGCTGTTCAATAACTCTGTGATGACAGATAAGGAGCTGTCAGTGAGTAGAGGGCTCAGACAGCAAGGGAAAGAATGCTCTCATTGTGATGGGAGAGGCAGCAGSAGGAGGAGGAGGAGGGAGCMCTCCTCTCTMTGGGAGGAGATTCCAGAGCTCTCTGCCTCAATCACATCACCAGCATTCTGTCCTCCAAATCTGGAAACCCTCCAAGAGTGGAGACACCTTTCTGGAGACCTGTTCCAGTGCTGCTTTTTTACCCTTCCGCTAAAAAGTAATTCCTGAAGCTCAGTTTGAACCTGCCAAGCTTTTCCTTGTTGCCACTGTCCCCTGTCCCATCACCTGCTGTTACTGAGTAGATTTTGGCTCCGTTCTCTTTGGAACCACCTTCCAGACATTGGTAGGAAACAATAAAGAGTTTAAATTAGCTATCATGTGAGCACCAGGAACATGGGAGTGGAACAGCCATCCCTGGAATTGAAAATTCTGCTGTTCAGGACTGGTAGAAAAGCAAATAAAAACAGTTCATTAATATGAACATCATTAGTATRATTTAACAGGTTGTTTAGGTGGAACTCAGAAGGTTAAAAGAGGCTTTTCTTGTCAGCCAGGAGCTGCTCAAGTTCATACCTGGATATGTAAAGAGAGAGGAAATATTAAAATATTAAAAGAGATCAATCCCAGTAAGGACTCTACTAAACAAACCTCAGAGTTCTGGACCAGTGAATCATCTCTCATCACCCTAATGGGCCTCAGGCCTATAATTCTCAKCATGACACGATAAATTCCTTCACAAAACCATCACTGAACCTACAAAAGATYCGTTCGTTGTAAATAGCAATTAAGTCATGGAGCAGGTGGCCATCAAAAATAAATTTGGAGCGCATGATCAAAATTTCCTTACATATAAATTCASTGGAAAGAGAAATAAGAATAAGCCTGCACTGCATGTGCATGTTTTGTTTCCAAAGGAATTAAACCCCAAGGAATTTGAGATTCTTTAGTGTGGAATGCAGTGGTAAGGAAACTGTAAGTGAAAGATGCCCAAAATTGCTGCAGTGTCTCTGGAATGTGGTGAGTAAAGAAACAAAAGTTCCTCTGTAGCTACCTGGRTAAACAGCCACAAAGAGAAGGGGAAGGAAAAAAAACTTTCCTTCAAATGTTTGGAAAATGTGGAAAATTGATTTTTAAGAAAAGAGATAATGTAAGTATGTAATTTTAATGTGAGTAAATAACTGAACCAGGAAGGAAAAAGTAGCTGTGCAAAGAAGAYGGGCTCAAACCTAAAAATATTTGTTAAATTAAATAAATATAAACCAAATATAAATAATAGTCTTCAACCAGGAAAATTATCTTGAAGAGCTGAGCAGAGARCAGGAGCATAATGAATATGAGGGTGCAGGAACTGCCACGTCTGATTTGAAAGCAAAACATATTTTAATGTGATGAAAACTAAGAAAACAAGCTAAGACCTGAATTCTGATGGATTTTTTCAAACCATAGTAATTTTTATTCTTAAGAAAGCAACAAGGAGTTACAGATTTTCACAAAATAACAGGCACTGTTTAGATAAACTTCACCTTATCTGTGCACAGTCAGTTTTGGGAGTTGGAAGTCCATCAGAAAATTAATTCCTTCAACCCAGACTCAGCATACATGTCAATAGGTCACTTGCCCTTTYACCCCTTAAAAATTATCATCTGTCCCAAATTACTGTATAGCATCAATTGGGATTTTCCAGAGCATTTTCCAAGGAGATGCCTTTATCCAGAAAACCTCTTGTTTTGGCAGCACRTGCCAATTCCTGTCATTCCTGTGCCCTTTTTCCTGTCTGTCATGGTTTTACTGTTTCCTCACAACACCTACAATCAGACAGCCTCTCTATCCAAACCCATCACCTCTCTTCTCTTGTCATGAATATTTTTGCCCTGCTCTGACCTTTCTGATTCCCATAAAACGCCTTCATTTCACTTCCACTTTTCCAGTCAGAGGAAAACACTGCAGAACGTGTCAGYCTGGAGCATGTGGAGCGCTGCTCTTGCACTTCATGGGACTTTGTGGACAGCAAAAACAAAATCCAATTCCTAAAGATCCAGAGCAACCTCAATGCTCTGCTGGAATTGGATCCCCTTTCCCAGGTCAGACAATAGATCTGCTTTCCAAAACATCAAATGCTGGTTCTCCAAATCAAACTCCTCAAGTTGAAATGTAGCCACAGTTTTATTGGCCAAATTAACAAACAAACAAACCAGGAGCTAAACCAGACTTGCTGAACCCAAACTGAAGTCTCTTACCTTTTAAATAAGCCAGCATTGTCCTCACCAAGACACACAGGGCAGAAAAATTCATTTCCTTCCAGCTCCTAAATCTTCTGCTGACTCTGCTAATGGGCAGGACCATTAAGAGTGAGTTAGCTCGGCATGACCCCATTAATAAAAAATAAATTAAATAAAAAAATAGAATAATTTAAAAAATAAAACAGCAGCCCACAGCTCTCCTGTCCTGGTTAAGGTGAGATGAGGKGAGAAGCAGCTCCTGCTGACCTTGGCCAGGTGGGTTTGCAGTGATGGAAGGGTGATCTCCCCTTCCTTGGACAGCTTTGCCTTTTCCAGGGCCAGGTTAACCTGTGGATTTTTACTTTCCACTGGATATGCTGAAGGTAATTAAACCACACTTACACCTTAAAGAAATACACCTCTATATTCATGAATTAACACCCTGTGTCTCTCCAGCATGTGCTGTAGGAGYACCAGAGAGAAAACAATCCATCTCCTGGGTGTTCTATGTACACCTTGGCTGATCCCAAGGGGTTCCAACATTCCCAACTCCAATCTGTACCCTCAACCATCATAATTCCAGGA
Source organism: Malurus melanocephalus (assembly GCF_030028575.1). Taxonomy (NCBI): domain Eukaryota; kingdom Metazoa; phylum Chordata; class Aves; order Passeriformes; family Maluridae; genus Malurus; species Malurus melanocephalus. Next base: position 37,149 of record NW_026623708.1, read on the forward strand.
TTCCTATCCCGGCACCTCCTGCTCAGGGAAGAAGCAGTAAAATGAGCCAGATTCACACCTCACAGAAGCCACAATTTCAGGGCAGCCACAGCAGCCTACAGCAGCTAAATCACAGATCATTGTTCACAGGTTGAAATCTTTCATGGTCTCATGCCAGCCTTGAACACTGACTTACTCTGAAACTTTATTTTTTAAMTCTCCTTTTTTTTCTTCCTCCCCAAATTATCCAAAMTTTTAAGTAACTCCATTTTCYAGTACCCAAGAYAGAYCCTGGCACCCAATTTTTGGACATGRACTGCAGCTCCAGTTGGGTGCTCAGCATCTTTCAAAATCAGCTACATGATACATGCAGAGTGAGGCCCTGATGTAGAAACCTGGAATTCTGGGTCTCTTAGGAATTTCTAGAGCCCTGGGAAGTCTAGGAATTGTGGCTGGATGTTTTCACATCTGTCAACTTTGCTGGGTAAAACAAGGTGATAATATTGGGCAACCCATGTTCTATGGAATGTTTTGAGGACAGGAGGGGTTTTGGAAGTAACTTTCAAGAATGGCCAATTTGTTTTTGTGCAGTGGCCTAAGCCTCAGGATGAAGGATCTAAACATCCTGTTCTAACTGCTCCTGGCCCAGCTGAGGTTCCCTGTGATCATTTCCTTCAGTTCCCTTTTCATAAAACTGGGATGCTACCTGTGTTTTCTGTTTTCCTTCTCATAAAACTGGGATGCTACCTGTGTTTTCTGTAGGATACCTGTGCAGAGAATTTTATTTTCATGCCTAAAGCATTATGAGACTTCCCAGCTTACCAGAAAGGATTTCTAGGGGCAGAAAACAGAGTAGCATTAAGAAAAAWTTWAAAAAWAWTAAAAAAAAAAGCCCAGCACTGGTCCAGGGCAAGGAAATATCCTGGCTCCCAGCAAGGTTCTCCTGCCCSAGACAAAATGATGAGATGAAAGGCAGAGCTCATGTCTCCAGCTCACACTTGTGGCTGTGARCTTAAAAAAGAAAGGGGTGACTCAGTGCCCTGTGGCTGTGCAGAGGCTGGGAGCTGTCCTAAGCTGCCAAATAAATTTATGGCCATTTCAGAGGAATCTCACCCACCACATCCAAAGCATTTCTGAAATGGGTTCAAATAGTGCAATGAGACAGAACTGTTGGAAACATGCCTGTTTTCTCTCATCTGTTGCCTCAACAAGCCTGTTCTGGTTTRAGTTAGTGAATTTATTAAAAAATAAACCAAATCCTAATAACTTTTCTGCTCCAGCCCATTTACCTGAAGTAAACACTATCCATACTGTTAGTGAATGGGTTGCTGAATGACTTTTCTTTAATAATAGTAATCCTTTGACATCCTGTTTGCTGTTGCTTACAATTAGAATTTGCAATTTACAACTGCAAAACTGAGTTGGTATGGCGTTCTAAAAATGACTTCAAATATTCTTAAATGGCTTTAATGAGTTTTTAGATAAAACACAGAAAGTTATTACCTTAAAATATAAAAAGTCAATTGAGTGTCTGAAATAGTTTACTAGATGGTTCCTTCTGACAAAGAGCAGGTTTGTTTGGTTTGGTTTGAATGCTCCCATGAGCTCAGCTTAAGCCTTGCACTCAGCTAGGTGTGCTTGCCTAATCAGGGCTCTAAATGMTGGTCTGTGGCTGTGCAGTGAATTCCTGAGTTCTCACTGGAGTTCTAATTAATTCATTAATTTTGGGATGTCCTTTTCTTTTGCTCACGTCTCAGAGCACTTTAGCAATCCCTAGGTCTGCCAGGCAGAARAACATTGACTTGTCCTCCAAGAACTTGGCTTTGCATCCAAAATGAAGGTGTTTCAGACCTAGTGAGTAAATACAGTAACTGCTCTTGCTTCCCTTGGGCACAYGGTGCAGGAACAGCAGCCTACCTTCAAGGATGTGAAAATGCTGTTATAAGATCCTTATTGCTTTCCTCAAGATGCTGTTTAAACCAGGAACAGAAAAAAAAAGCATGTGATGTTAGTAAGCAGTGGATGAAGTTTTAACAAATTAATGCAGGAAAAAAAAAAAAAAGCAGATGTTTCAAATGCAGCCAGGGAGAAACAAATTTTGTACGTCTGGAGGAGAGTTGGAAGCAACAATCTTTACACCTAAATTCCCAAATCTTCATCTCAGGCACCCTGAAGGGGGGCAGCAAGTTGTTCAGACTCTGTGCTTGAAAGTGGAGACCAAAGTCTTTGGAGTGTGCTCCCGAGATTCACACATTCCTGTCAGCAGCACGGGCTCTGTCCTGGGCTCCACCTGGTAGAAAGGACAATTCTTCAGATGTTCTGCCATGCTGGGGACATCGTTACGCTGCCACTTGTGAACTCTGGAGAACAGGCTGCTGAACTGCCACATCTAATGCAGGACAGGAGAAAGGAATTGGGGAGAGAAAATGAGGGTTTTAAATAGCTGTCCATGTTTACATGGGTGTGCATTACTCACTCTGGACAGGGTAATGAATATCTGATTTACAGGGCTGGGAGAACAAGTGAAAATGGGGTTTGTATTGTTATGTACCTTGTACTTGCTGCTTTTGCTGCTTTAGTTATCACCTGCCATTTTTA